>NW_026656072.1:0-6197 GCF_009828535.3 Hylobates moloch
GTGATGGTAGTAGGGTAGGATGAATAGATAATTTGGCTGAGAAAGACAGTGAGGGTTTTTCTTAGACTATGACTATTAGCAGGGAACCAGAGAATGAAGAAAGGAGTCATCGCTCTTCCTGGGATAATCAAACCCATTTATTAGGAGCTAGGTCTGCTAATATGCAGAATAAAGGGAGAAATACATCTAGAATTCAGTAGATTCATTGAATATCTCTTGATGTTTCCAATTTCAGTGACAACTGTGAATAGGGCAATTCAACAACTGCAACCTGACAAGCGCAAGGCAACTAAAGCTTCAGAAACCATGAGGATGAAGTTCCACGCTATCCTACAAGACACACAACCAGGAGAGACTAAATGATACCAGCAGGTATGGTGAATGTAGAACGGTTTCTGGAGGCGGAAATGATAATCTGTAGGCCTGACAGAGCTGCAGCAGTGAAGACTGTACCTTACTTTTTAACCATTGTTAACCATTTTTTATTGCTCCTTTCAAGGATGAAGTGAGAGTACCTCCTTCTCAGATATTCATATACTATCAGATATCATAGAGGACACTAGTTCTGAGTAGTGAAAGGGATTGACTTTTTGCACTGAATTTATGAGTCTTCCCAGATTTATCTGGCCATACCTGCCTTCCAGGCTTTTACTTTGTGACATGCCCATCTATTAATGCCTGTGGTTATCTCATCATCCCCTGAGAGGATGGCCAGCTTCCCTTCCTGTGGCAATAATAGGTTGAAGGACTTCCCATATATAAGCTCAACCAACTGGATCCATGAAAACTGTTTCCTCTTATTCTTCCCAGAGTCAAATTAAGTGTCTGCATTATAAGATGTGCAATCCAGCTTGCCCAGAGGCTTCTTGGTGGGGTCATGTAGCATAAACCAGAAGGGAAGAAAAGTAAATATCCCATGAGCCTAATTTGGCCAATAAGGAAGGAAAGATTAGAAAGAACCAGCAAATCAATTTCTCTTTATCTTTGTCTTTGTCAGAATGTTCTCAGTCATAGTATTCTCAGACAGCCTTTCTGTAGATAACAACCAGTTATGTTTTCTGTGAAACTCAGTAGTTCATTATCATGTATTTTCTTTTTATCATACTCTAGACCCAAGTTCTTTTGTTATCCTGAAATATACATTACAAAGTATTAGCACATATTTTCTGCATTAGGTTTTATTTTCTATGGTGCTTGGACTAAGAAAAAGTCTCTTACCATAATTACAGCCATATCTACACTCAAATGGTTAATTCATCTTTCATTTGTAGAATATGTTTTTCATTTTCTTAGCCATCAATTATTTTGTGCTCTCTTTAAGAAGCTTTTCTACACTTACTTTGTCTTCTCATATTAGAAATAGTTTTATTTTTATTTGTTTCTTATATTTTTATTCTTGGATAGATATTTGGTCAAAGTTTTTACCCACTTGATAGCAACATTTTTGTTCTGATGATATTCCTAATCTATTTGGTTTTGTGTGTGTGTATATGTATTCGTGTTATTTTCCTACTTTTATTTTGTAACACCTCTGCAGAGCTTATGTGATGGTTCCCTTTTTCCCTTTTTTTAGCTTTATTTTAAAAGTTTAGTTCTCCCTCATGTTAATGAGAACCCAAGCTGACATGTGTGTTCAATATATTTCAAGTACTGTGTATTACATATGTTATTTTAACCCATACTTCTCATCTGCAGCTCTGAGTATTGACTGTGAACTGAGCACAGTGCAGAATTCATCCACAGCACCTTCCCACTTCACCAATCAATTGTTTAGGCCAAAAATTGTGCATGAGGCTTATCACTTGATTCTGTCACCATTGATTCTTTTAAATTCCAAACCAGGGCCTATACAAAAAAAAAAAAAAAGTCCTGTCCATTCGCATTACATGGGAAAAGAGTGTTCTTGAGACACTTTTTAAAGATCTGCAACTGGAGGCAACTTACTTACACCGTGTCCTTCACCTCTACATCACTTCATCGATTTTAGAAACTCTTTATTTTGTTTGGCAGTTCTATGTTTCATATAGTCCTAATTAAATTGAGGGTGGAGCACACAGTCCTGTTTTCTATTCTCCTTACTGCCTTGGATATGAGAGTGAAAGCCAAAAACAGGTGAAAGGTCCATTCTCTAGACCTTACTTTTTAACAACAGAATCTCAGTTGCTGAAAGTTCTCTTTTTCAAATGGAATGTTTGATTGTGCACATTTGGGGAATCTGGAGAGCTTTAGGGGAGGGGATAGAAGCCTACTTTCAAGTTGCTCAATCCAAAAGACACCAGAAAAAAAGAAGAAAAAGCAAACAAAACAAAAAGACAAAAGTCTAAATAGTCTAGAGATCATGTGTACCTCCTTGTATTTGCATACCATCTTGTTTCTTGTATGTGTCTCTCATACTTGACCAAAATATGTTTTATTATTTCCATTTATTATTATCTCTCATTTATTAAAAGAAACCAAACTTCAGAGAGCTTAAGTTGCCTGATGTAATTTATTGCTGATGACATTAATGACACTTCCTTGAAAATCAAAGGTGATAGTTAAAAGAATAATAATTAAATATTCATGATTGAATATTAAAAGACAATAAAATATGAATGTGAGACTACTTGGCAAAACAACTTTTCCAGGAAAAATAGGGAGGTAAATGTGATAGTTTTGTGTGTCAACTTGGCTAGGTTATAGCACCCACTTATTTAACACTAGTCGGATGTTGCGTGAATATATTTTGTAAATGTGATTAATATCTACCATCAGTTGACTTTGAGAAAAAAAAATTATCCTCATCCATTCAGTTGAAGCCCTGAAGAGTAAATATATAGCTCCATAAAGAAGAAGGAATTCTGCCTCACGACTGCAGCATGAACACCTGCCTGTGTTTCCAGGCTGCTCGACAGATTTGAGACTTGCTAGTTCCCACAATCTTGGGAGCTAATTCCTTATAAAAGAAATCTCCCTCTCATTCTCTTTCTATCTCTCTCTGTTTATATATGTATATTATGTGTGTGTGTATATATATAAAATACATATATAAATATATCTTTAAAAATAATATACACTAATATATAAATAACAGAAATTAATATATGACATACACATGTAAGTGTAAATAATATAGATATGTGTGTCTATATTATACACATATATACTATATATGTATATACAATATACATTTGTGTATATGATATATGTTTATATATGTACATATGTACACAGAGATGTATATGTGCATATATAATATAAATGTGTGTGTGTATATATGTGTGTGTGTATGTGTATATACGTATGTGTATACATATATATATAATTGATTGGTTCTAGTTCTCTGGAGAACTTTGACTAATACAATGAGATATGCTCATATTAAGGTAGTTTTATCGTCCTATTATAAGAGAATTGTACAGGATGAATGGCCAAGAATCTTGTGCCACTTGATTCGGGTCCTGTTACAAGTCAGCTCCGTACTCACCCAAAAGGGTCCTCCAGGCCACCACAATTACATTAAAAAAAAAAAACAAAAACCTCCCATAGGGTCATGTTTATAGTTTGAAGAATTAGGGATAAAAAACTATTATCTTACATGGTAAGAATCTCAACAATAGAGACATCAGATGTATAGAAATAAATTATGAGGAGACAGAATATAGATTAAACTGAAAGTAGAAGAAAATCTAGGAATGATCCAATTACTTCCCACATTTAATTATTAAATGGATAAATATGACAAAGTCAGAATTTTTTAAAATTAGGCATGTCGAATGTATCATATAAAGGGGAAATTGAACTTTATATGATAAAAAGGATCATCATATTATGAACGTATAGAATTAGTTAATTTTATAATAATTAATAATTACTGGTTCAAATCTCTGCCTTTGCAGGGTAGCTTTGGAAATGGTAGAGCTGAAGTGGAGAAATCAAGCAAGTGTTGAACCTACATGTTAAGACACTGTTCACGTGAGTCTTAGGAAAGCTCTAAAATGAGTGAAACCAAATACATTACCCCAGGTAACTAAGAACTTGTTAACATAGTTTAGCAGGATTAACACATAGACAAAGGAACCTTATTCCAAATTTTAAGGTGAAGATGAAATGAAATCAGCATGGACATATGCAATGTTCCTGGGGTGTAGTTAGTATTTAGAAAATGCACAGATCCGTAAAACCACAGGAGATCCTGAGACATCCAGGACTCTGAGTATCATCATTTGAAGATTGTGATGAGCATTTTGAATGATTCCAAAGTTTAAATAATAAACCTAGAGTTAATTACAAAGTTGTGACATTAGAACCAAAACAAATGAGATATGAATAAACTTTCTTAATAAATAGTGATGGTATTTTTTGTTTGCTTTTGTTATTTTTTCAAAAAATATCAAAGACATGAGAACTGTTTTAAGCTGAAGAAAATAATTTTAGTTTCAAATGAGAAAATTTGAATTTTTGCAGAGAATATTATAACCCACTTTTTTTCAACTATAAGTCAATATACATTTGCATTTTTCTGAGTAATATAAACTAATGAAAATTATGTATATTTCCAGGTAAGTTGAAGTGTTGGGAAAATCTAATTCTTGTTTTGGATTCTTTGCTGATTTTCTTATTGAAATGTTATTTGTTTTTTGCTACTGACTTACCACAGCATGGCACCCTCTAGCCTGAGGGAGGTTAAGTAAGACAATCATTCTTTACAAACTCATTTTTAACTTTGAGATACACACCAGTGGATTTCAAATTCTGCAAGGGAAGGTCTCTTATAAGATTTGAAGTAGAGGAAGATCATTGTTTCAGAAAAAAAATTAGATCACCTGGGATTTCATTTCAAAAATCAGACTTCTAGATTCAGAAGCTGTGGGGGGTAAGGAAAAATACATTATTAATGACAAAGGTATCAGATATTGCTGCTGCTGCGGAGAGAGTTCTATCGCTTCTCATCCAAAGCTTGTTAATTGACTGAATCTTGTTACAGAGAGGAGAATTTGTGGTATATTATCACCACAGGACATTGATAAATCTTAACTGTTCACTTGAGCACACATAAAAGAATCAAAATGTGGAATTTCTTCTAAAAAGACCTCAGACAGTAAATTTCATCTTAGCCCTGGTTCACTGATATTAAGGGAAGCCTCAAGACCCATGTTCTCAGCTGGTTTTCTATTAGTTTCTAGAAATAGTGTTTTGATAGATATCTGGATTTGTCTTCACTTGAACGTCTTTAAAAAATATTTTGAATTACAAAAAAGTTTTCTAAAACAAACCAAAGATTTATAGACTTTGAGTTATTTCCAGTAATGTCACAATTATTCCATTCATGTGTAAAAGTTCTTGCAGGCCAGGCTCAGTGAGACGGATTGTCAGTTTCAGTTCTCATTATAGTCCTAAATATTTAGGCACAGCGCTGTTATCATCTCCATGTTATGGATGAAGAAGAAGAACCAAGGAAGCTAACCAGCAAAAGTTTGTAGAACTGGGTAGTGGAGTTAAGTGAACTCAATTTATGTATCACAAAAGATAAAATTTTAAAATATGTCTGACTGATGATTAAGAGCATTATTATATATTTCCAATATTTAGAAAGACAAGCTAAATGTATATTTTACTTGAAGATCTTTCTTCACTTATAGAAAACTTCATAAGGTCTTGCCCACTAATTTCCGCTCGCCTGTACTCTTGTTGCAGGTAGGATTATCTAATACTTTTCTAGGCCCCCATGCGTTTACAGGACACACACTTGTTTCTGCTGGATAGTTGAAGAAAGTTAATTTCATAGAAATACTTGTCTACTATGTACATAGTATGTGTTGGGCTTTCCTAACTCTGACTTCACCCCTAAATGCTCATTCATCCCAATATGTGAGTGTGTAGCCACGTAAAAGAAGAAAATCTATTTGGACCATAGTTCCTTGATTTTAAACTAGGGATACTAGTAGAACCTCCATGTAAGTTTGCTGTGCTGATCCCATAAGAAAATAAATGTAAAGTGTTCAGATCAGGGACTGAAATATACTAACTAGGTGCAGTATCAGCAACATTAGAAAAATCAGGGGTAGCAATGGTGGTGGTAATAGACATGGTGGTAGTTGTGAATAAAGTATCTGCTTTAGTATAGTATTTTTGGTTTCTAATTATAAAGATAAGAAAAGATCATGGAACAAAAGTGAAAAGAGGGATAAAGTATTTTATTTTGTTTTTCTTATTTA
>NW_026656073.1:0-6196 GCF_009828535.3 Hylobates moloch
CCCGGCCTTGAGATGGAGTCTTGCTCTGACGCCCAGGCTGGAGTGCAGTGGGGTGATCTCGGTTCACTGCAACCTCCATCTCCCAGGTTCAAGCAATTCTCCTGCCTCAGCCTCCCGAATAGCTGGGATTACAGGCACCTGCAACCATGCCCAGCTAATTTTGTTCTCCTAGTAGAGACAGGGTTTATTCATGTTGGCCAGGCTGGTCTCAAACTACTGACCTCAGGTGATCCACCTGCCGCGGCCTCCCAAAGTGCTGGGATTACAGGTGTGAGCCATTGCGTTCAGCCAGAGCTGGGGCTCTTAAGAGGTGATTAGGCCATAAAGCCATTCCTCCCTCGTGATTGGAATTAAGGCCCTTATAAAATCAGCTTCAGGCGGCTTTCTGCTCTTTAGTCCTTCTGCCTTCTGCCTTGTGAGGGGGCACAGCACTTCTTCCCTCCTCTGGATGGAACAACATGGCACCGTGTTGGAAGCAGACAGCAGCCCTCACCAGACACTAAACTTGCTGGTGCCTTCACCTTGAACTTCTCCGCCTCCAGAACTGTGAGACAGTAACTTTCTATTCTTTATAAATTACCCAGTCTCATGTATTTTGTTGTAGCAGCACAAAATGGGCTACAGTTTGCAGATTCGGACTATAGGTGAGGGGCAGTAACTGGAGCAATTTTCTCTATTGGCTTGCTGTCCGCAGATGAGCCTGTATGTAAAAGTCACTGTGAAAAACGGGAAGAAGATCTGAATAGAGAAGTTCCTCGTGTATTTTCTGAGCCCACTTGAGGTTAGAGACCATAAATCCAGAAAGTGAACATTCAGCAGTTTTGGTATTGAGAAGGCAGCTAGTCTGGTTGATCCAGTGGTGGGGGTTTTGCCAGGTGGATGGGACGGAAGAAAAATGTTGCAAAGAAGTTGCTGATATCCTACATGAGTGATTGATGCACTCAATATTATCTGGATTGAGAGGAAAGTGACAACAGCTGAGACATATGAGGAGAAAGTAGTGTTTGAAGAATGGAGGAGATTAGTGAGGTAAAAATATAGTTGATGTGGGAGTGAGTGAGCTAGCATAGTGGACTGATAAAAGATTGGGTCAGAAAATTTTAGATTTGAAGAGAAAATTCAACTTTACATTTTTTTTCCACAAATATTTTCATTAAAGAATCATCTGATGGGCCGGGTGTAGTTGCTCACACCTGTGATCCCAGCACTTTAGGAGGCTGAGGCTGGTGGATCACCTGAGGTCAGGAGTTTGAGACCAGCCTGGCCAATATGATGAAACATCGTCTCTACCAAAATACAAAATAATAAAATACTAAAAATACAAAGATTAGCTGCGCGTGGTGGTGCATGCCTGTAATCCCAGCTACTCAGGAGGCTGAGGTTGGAGAATCATCTTGAACCCGGGAGGCGGAGGTTACAGTGAGCTGAGGTCGCACCATTGCACTCTGGCCTGGGCAACAGAGCAAGACTCTGTCTCAAAAAAAAAAAAAAAAAATCATCTAATTCAGGCACACAAAAGTTAAAGAAGTAGATAATTCCCAATCTCACCACATAGAGATAACTTGTAAATATGCTGCTGAATTTTTTCCAATTATTTATATATTTAATAAAACTTCTTATTATGGAAATCTTAAGTATATTTTAAAGTGGAGGGGATAACATAGCACAGAACTATGTAGCCATCATCTATTTGCAAAAATTATCAATTTTTAGAAATCTTTTGATGTATACTCCTTGATACGGTTTGGCTGTGTCCCCACCCAAATATCATCTTGTATAGTAATTTCTGCATTCCCACGTGTCATGTAAGGAACCTGGTGGAATGTAATTGAATTTGGGAGGTGGGTCTTTCCCGTGCTGTTCTTGTGATAGTGAATAAATCTCACCAGATTTGATGGTTTTTTAAAAAAGGAGTTTCCCTGCATAAGCTCTCTTCTCTTGTCTGCTGCCATGTGAGACATGCCTTTTACCTTCTGTCATGATTGTGAGGCCTCTTCAGCCATGTGGAACTGCAAATCCAATAAACCTTTCTCACTTATAAATTGCCCAGTCTCAGGTATGTGTTTATCAGCAGCATGAAAATGGACTAATACACTCCTCTACTTTCTTTATTTGCTTATTATTTCATATTAAATTGCAGCATTTCACCTATAAATACTTCTGTATGTATCCACAATGGATAAAGACATTAAAAAATATATATATATAATCACACCTGACCAAAAAAAAGTGTTAATTTCTTAACATCTTCTAATACCCAGCTTGTGTTCCAACATTTTTGTTTGTTTGGTTGGTTGGTTTTAAGATGGATTTCACTCTTGGTACCCAGGCTGGAGTGCAATGGCATGATCTCAGCTCACTGCAACCTCTGCCTTCTGGGTTCAAGCAATTCTCCTGACTCAGCCTTCCAAGTAACTAGGACTACAGGCATGCACCACCACACCCAGCTAATTTTGTACTTTTATTGGAGATGGGGTTTCACCATGTTGGTCAGGCTGGTCTCAAGCTCCTGACCTCAGGTGATTCACCTGCCCCAGCCCCCCAAAGTGCTTGGATTACAGGCATGAGCCACTGCACCAGACCTGTGTTCCAATGTTTGAATCACAATCCAAACAGGTCTGCACATTGCATTTGTTTGATTTATCTCACAAATTTAATAAAAAAAGATCTTTCCTCCCTTTTATAACAATTCCATTTAGTTATTGAATTTTCTACACTCTGAATTTAGATAGTATCATTTATCATGCTCCTCTTGTCCTTAAATTTCTGGTAAAACTGGAAGTTAGATCTAGTGGTTTGATTGGGTTCAGGTTTAATTTTTTTTTGCTAGAATATTTTATAGATTTAATGTAGATTGTCATATTTTTCTAGCTATAGGACATATATGCACATATACAAGAAATGCTTATTTGTATACTATATACTAGTGTGATATATTGTATCCTGCATTTTAACCTAACAATACTACATAGACCTCTGTTCATATCAATAGTACAGGTATGTATCCTTATTTTAAAAATGGCTGGTCAAGTATTTAGTTTTAGAACGAACAATAGTCCTACTGATTTCCTACTGTTGGACAATTGGGCTTTAAAAATGATCTAAAATTATAGTTAGCACTATCCTTATAAATAGATCTTTATATCTTGTTTGATTTCTTCTTTATCTTCTTTTTTTTTTTTTTTTTGAGACAAAGTTTTGTTCTTGTTGCCCAGGCTGGAGTACAATGGCGTGATCTTGGCTCACTGCAATCTCCACCTCCTGGGTTTAAGTGACTCTCCTGCCTAGGCCTCCAGAGTAGCCGGGATTACTGGCATGTGCCACCACACCTGGCTAATTTTGTATTTTTAGTAGAGATGGGGTTTCTCCATGTTGGTCAGGCTGTTCTCGAACTCCCAACCTCAGGTGATCCGCCCGCCTCAGCCTCCCAAAGTGCTGGGATTATAGGCGTAAGCCATCATGCCTGGCTCTTTTTTTTTTTTTTTTTTGAGACAGGGTCATGCTCTGTTGCCTGGGCTGAAGTGCAGTGGTGCAGACTTGGCTTACTGAGGCCTTGACCTCCATGGCTCAAGTGATCCGCCCATCTCAGCCTCCCAATTAGCTGGAACTACAGGTGTCTGCCACCATGCCCAGCTAATATTTTTATTTTTGTAGAGATGGGGTCTGGTTATATTGCCCACGCTTGTCCTAAACTTCTGGCTCAAGTGATCTTCCTGCCTCAGCCTCCCAAAGTGCTAGGGATTATAGGCATGAGCCACCATGCCCAGCCAATTTTTTTGTTAGGAAAAACTTACAGGAGTGAAATTGCTGGTTCAAAGAACATGCATTTTCAACTTTTTGATAAACATTGGGAATGATAGTAAAAGAAAAAATTTTAATTTTATTTATTTTTTATTAAGATGGAGTCTTGCTCTATCGCCCAGGCTGGAGGGTAGTGGTGCGATATCGGCTCACTGCAACTTCCACATCTCTGGTTCAGGTGATTCTCTTTTCAGCTTCATGAGTAGCTGGGATTATAGGCGCCTGCCACCATGCCTGGCTAATTTTTGTATTTTTAGTAGAGATGGGGTTTCACCATGTTGGCCAGGATGGTTTCAAACTCCTGGCCTCAGATGATCCAACTGCCTTGGCCTCCCAAAGTTCTGAGATTGCAGTCGTGAGCCACCGTGCTTGGTAGAAAAAAAAATTTTCAAATAACATTGCTAAACTGTTTCGTTCCTGAAACTTTATCTGAAATCACATCAGTGCTTCTTTGTATGCCTATTTTCTATAGCCTCAAATATTTGTCGAATATTTTAAATCTCATCCAAACTCATGGATGAGAAATGTTTTGAAAATACTTTACTGTATATTTGCTCAAATGTGTGTTCGAGAGAATAAACATTTTTGAACATTTTTGGCTATTTTCATTATTAAAAATTGCCAGTTTAAGTCCTTTTGTAACCAAACTCAGGTCTGGCTGCTCACCACTTGGAAGTCAAAAAACAAAGTGCCATGCGGTAAAAGGAAAGCAATTTTATTCAAATGCTAGCAGTTGAAGAGAATGGCTGGGCTCAGGTCTCAAAGAATCATATCAAATTTTTAGGCAGAGTGAAGGGGTTTAAGAAGGGAGACCTGGGACAGGTGTGGTGGCTTATGCCTGTAATCCTAGCACTCTGGAAGGTCAAGGTGGGTGGATCACCTGAGGTCAGGAGTTCAAGACCAGCCTAATATGGTGAAATACAAAAAATACAAAAATACAAAAATTATCTAAAAATACAAAAATTAACTGGGCGTAGTGGCGCGTGCCTGTAATCTCAGCTACTCAGGAAGCTGAGACAGGAGAATCACTTGAGCCCAGGAGGTGGAGGTTGCAATGAGCTGAGATTGTGCCATTGCTCTCCAGCCTGGGCAACAGACTGAGACTCTGTCTCAAAAAATAAAAAATAAAATAAATAAATATAAATAAATAAGTAAATAAAATTAAAAATTAAAAAAAAAGAAGGGAGCCTTGGTCTGGGAGATACATTGGAGTGGTGTAGGGGGTGCAGGGTCTGTGTGTCTTGTTGCAATGGCTGTTTTGAGTTATTGTTCACCTGGAGTGTGGGCTGGTACCATCTTATCTTGACAATGGCCAGGTTGTAGATTAACTTCCTGAGGTAATCTCTAGATGGGAGAGAACTGCAAAACTGGGTCTCCATGCCTGGTTTCTTTCAAGATTAGCCCCTGGAAATTCTAAGGAAGCACATAATTAGATAAGTGAGCACGAGCGAGGAAGTGCCTGGTGGGAAAGAGGAAAACAAAGGATTTTAAAGTACATTTCAAGGCTACATTCTGAGATTTAAAAAAAAAAAATCTAAGATGCATTTTAAAGCTAAGGTACTCGGTTACACTTTGTTAATTTTTTTCTTTGATTTTCTTATCTTTTTATTATTTAAATAATTTTGTATCATAAAAGTCACACATACTGGCTGGGTACAGCGGCTCACGCCAGTAATCCTAACACTTCGGGAGGCCAAGGATGGCAGATCACGAGGTCAGGAGTTCGAGATCAGCCTGGCCAGCATGGTGATCTCCCGTCTCTACTAAAAATACAAAAAATTAGCCAACCATGGTGGTGTGCGCCTGTAGTCCCAGCCACTCGGGAGGCTGAGGCAGGAGAATTGCTTGAACCTGGCAGGCGGAGGTTGCAGTGAGCCGAGGTCACACCACTGCACTCCAGCCTGGGCTGGAGCGAGACTCTGTCCAAAAAAAAAAAGTCTTAGATACTGAAAAATTCATATAGTACAGGAAGTTATAATAAAAAATGGATTTTAGTTCCCTTCCTCGAGTGCCATTCTGTAGCTTTCTGGAGAGAATTATCTTAATAACTTCTAATGTGTCCTTTAAGAGACTGATGAACTTTTGGCCGGGCACGGTGGCTCACGCTTGTAATCCCAGCACTTTGGGAGGCCGAGGCGGGCGGATCACGAGGTCAGGAGATCGAGACCACGGGGAAACCCCGTCCCTACTAAAAATACAAAAAAAAAATTAGCCGGGCATGGTGGCGGGCGCCTGTAGTCCCAGCTACTCGGAGAGGCTGAGGCAGGAGAATGGGGTGAACCCGGCAGGCGGAGCTTGCAGTGAGCCGAGATTGCGCCACTGCACTCCAGCCTGGGTGACAGAGCGAGACTCCGTCTCAAAAAAAAAAAAAAAAAACTGATGAACTTTTAAACTG
>NW_026656074.1:0-6196 GCF_009828535.3 Hylobates moloch
ATTGACAAATGGGATCTAATTAAACTAAAGAGCTTCTTCACAGCAAAAGAATCTACCACCAGAGTGAACAGGCAACCTACAGAATGGGAGAAAGTTTTTACAATCTACTCATCTGACAAAGGGCTAATATCCAGAATCTACAAAGAACTTAAACAAATTTACAAGAAAAAATCAAACAACCCCGTCAAAAAGTGGGCAAAGGATATGCAAAGACACTTCTCAAAAGAAGACATTTATGCAGCCAAAAGACACATGAAAAAATGCTCATCATCACTGGTCATCAGAGAAATGCAAATCAAAACCACAATGAGATACCATCTCACACCAGTTAGAATGGTGATCATTAAAAAGTCAGGAAACAACAGGTGCTGGAGAGGATGTGGAGAAATTCAATGAAATATTCAACAGTGTGAAGACATGGCAATTCCTCAGGGTCTAGTATAGAATACCTTTGACCAACCATCCCTTATATAAATCATGCTGCTATAAAGACACATGAACACTTATGTTTATTGCGGCACTATTCACAATAGCAAAGACTTGGAACCAACCCAAATGTCCATCAATGATAGACTGGATTAAGAAAATGTGGCACATATACATCATGGAATACTATGCAGCCATAAAAAAGGATGAGTTCATGTCCTTTGTAAGGACATGGATGAAGCTGGAAACCATCATTCTCAGCAAACTATCTCAAGGACAGAAAACCAAACACCGGATGTTCTCACTTATAGGTGGGAATTGAACAATGAGAATACTTGGACACAGGAAGGGGAACATCACACACCAGCGCCTGTCGTGGGGTGGGAGGAGAGGAGAGGGATAGCATTAGGAGATATACCTAATGTAAATGACAAGTTAATGGGTGCAGCACACCAACATGGCACATGTATACATATGTAACAAACCTGCACATTGTGCACATGTACCCTAGAACTTAAAGTATAATAATAAAAACAAAAAAGAACATTGGCTTTGGTATCAGAACTGAGCCAAATCCTGGCTCCACCACCTACCAGCTGAGTGACCTTGGGCCACCCAATATCTCTCTCTCATACCTTTCTTTTTTTTTTTTTTTTTTTTTTTTTGAGACGGAGTCTCGCTCTGTCACCCAGGCTGGAGTGCAGTGGCGCAATCTCGGCTCACTGCAAGCTCTGCCTCCCGGGTTCACGCCATTCTCCTGCCTCAGCCTCTCCGAGTAGCTGGGACTACAGGCGCCCGCCACCACGCCCGGCTAATTTTTTTGTATTTTTAGTAGAGACGGGGTTTCACCGTGGTCTCGATCTCCTGACCTCGTGATCCGCCCGCCTCGGCCTCCCAAAGTGCTGGGATTACAAGCGTGAGCCACCGCGCCCGGCCCTATCTTGCTTCTTTACCCAATGAAATGGGACTGATACCTGTAACTACCTCAGAGGGCTCTCATGAGAGTTAACTGAGAGAATGTATGTTAGCTATTATTATCTTTGCTTGGCCCCAATACCTGACTGATGTAGGTGTTTTTACTGGATTCAAAACATAATTTATCTTACTGTCACTATGCTGAGAAATGTGACACAAAACGTGAGATTGCTTTGCATGAACTTACTTACCGCCACATGAATTCCATCCTTATAGAGCCTTTGGAGCTTCCCTGCCATGCCAGGTTTCTCTTGAAGAAAAGTGGTATCTGAATAAGTATTTACAGTCAGTTGCTCATTGTACAATGAGCAACTACATGCTGTACCACTTTTCTTCAGGAGACACAGGTCTTGCCCTCAGAAAATGCAACCCAGAGAAGAAGACAGAAGACAGATGGATGCTTTTCTTCCCAAAAGGACTCCAGTTCATATCGACTCATTAATGAATGCTTTTTGGGAAAATAGTCATTATCATTTGAACTGTGCCCCCAAACAAAAGATATATTGGTGTGTTAACCTCCCAGTACCCTTAGAATTTGCCCTTATTTGGAGATAGGGTCTTTATTGAGGTAATCAAGTTAAAATGGAGTTATTATGGCAGGCCCTAATCCATGACTGGTGTCGATAGATAGATAGGTAGATAGATAGATAAATAGATGATAGATAGATAGATAGATAGATAGATAGATAGATAGATAGATAGATAATATATAGATATATATAATATATATTGATATATAGATATAGATATAGATATAGATGTAGATATAGATATAGATATACATATTGAATCAGAGTTTCACTCTTGTTGTCCAGGCTGGATTGCAATGGAATGGTGTGATCTCGGTTCACTGCAACCTCCGCCCCCTGGGTTCAAGCAATTCTCCTGCCTCAGCCTCCCAAGTGGCTGGGATTACAGGCACCCACCACCACACTAGGCTAATTTTTTTGTATTTTTAGTATAGACAGGGTTTCGCCATGTTGGCCAGGCTGGTCTCCAACTCCTGACCTCAGATGATCCACCTGCCTCGGGCCCCCAAAGTGCTAGGATTACAGGTGTGAGCTACTGCACCTGGCCTGGTCCTTATAAAAATGAAACACTTGAACAGAGACAGACACACACACAGGGAGAGCACCAAGTGGAGATAAAGGCAGAAACTGAGGTGATATTTCCACAAGCCAAGGATGCCAAAGGTTGCAGCAAACTACCAGAAGCCGGGAAAGGGGAGCAGGACAGATTCCGTCTAATGGTCCTCCAGAGGAACCAGCCCTGCCGACACCTTGATCTCAGCCTTCTAGCCTCCAGCAACAGTAAGACAAAAATTTCTGTTGTTTAAGCCACATAGTTATCACAGCCCTAGCAAACTAACACAATACTCTATGCCAAGTTCTCTGCCAGGCACTATGGGAGATAGATGCAAAATAAGAGCTCTAATGGGTTGTAATGTACTGTCATGTTACACCAGCAGGATGAACAAAGTGTTGGAATAGCTTACAAAAGTGATTAATTTTGACTATGGAGGGAAAAAAGCAAAGGAGTTTTTATAAGGGAGGTGACATTTGAGGTAGCTCTGAAAGGATGAGTCTATGATTTCATGAGGTGGGGAAATGGAGAAGGAATCCTTGAGGTCAGGGAAACAGCATAAGCAGAGGAAGATTGACGGTATGTTCGGGGAAGTCCGGCGTGGCTAGAGATGGGGTGCAGGGACAAGGAGGGAGTGGTTGTAGAAGAGACTGTGGCTAGTCTGCAAAGAGTGATGGCAATCTGGTGGAGAAGTCTGCTTTTATTTTGTCAACAATGGGATGTCATCAACAGTTGGGGAAGCTGTGTTATAATTGTACAGATTCAAATCTTTTACCTAAGTGCCCTTTGCCTTCAAACTGACACTGGCCTCATGGTGAGTTCAAACATCCTATCCATACAGGGAACTCATGTAGCTGGAGGTACCACTAGGTGGGTCTGGATCCCCTGATGCTTGCCCAATAGTGGAGATGCACACCTAGCTCAGTGCCAGGTGCATAATAGGTGCTTGTTAGACAACAGCTAATAATCATTCATCCATTCCATAAATTGTTTTTAATGAGATAGGGTCTCACTATGTTGACCAGGCTGGTCTCGAACTCCTGGCCTCAAGTGGTCCTCTCGTCTTGGCCCCACAATGTGCTGGGATTACAGGTGTGAGCCACTGCGTCCGGCCATTCCATAATAATTTAATAAGCATCTATTATATCCAGGCTCACTGTTCCAGACACCATGTAATGAAAATGACAAAATCTTTGCCTTTCATTCTAGCAAAAGGAGACATAGAATAAACACAGAAACAAATAAAAATGATTTCAGATAGAGTGATGAGGAAAACAGAACACATTAAGGGGGATAGAGAATAACAGGGCATGGGGAAGGATGCTGATAAAGGAAGGTTGTTCTAAGGAGATGACATTTTTGCTGATTCCAGAAGGATGTGAAGGAGCTAGGTAAGCAAAGATCTGGGGAAGAGACTTCCAAATATAGGGAGCATCATACCTGAGGTGGGAATGAGTTTGGAAGTTCAAGAAACAGAGAAAAGGACATTGTGGCTGGAGGATCATGGTGTGGGGGAAATAGTAGAAAAATCATCCGAGAGGTAAGTAAGGAAACGTCCATGCATTTGGGGCCTTGCAAGTTCTCATAAGAAATTTGGATTTTATTCTGACTGCAATTTAAGCCATCGAGAGTGAGTCTAGTCACCAGGAGAGATGTTTGGCATGATTTACCCTTAAATGACAAAAGTAGAAGCAGGAAAATGAGTTAGGAGGTTCCACAATAGTCCAGATGATGAATGGAGGCAACTTGACTAGGTAGAAGCCATGGAGATGGTGAGGAGTGATAGAATTGGGGGTATATTTTCAAGGGAGGATTAAAGGGCTCGATGATGGATAGCTCATGGGCATAGAATGCTGCGTTAGTCCACTCTATGTTGCTATAAAGGAATTCCTGGGACTGGGTAATTTATAAAGAAATAAGTATATTGGCCGGGTGCAGTGGCTCACGCCTGTAATCCTAGCACTTTGGGAGGCCGAGGCGGAGGGAACACCTGAGGTCGAGAGTTCGAGACCAGCCTGGCCAACATGGTGAAACCCTAGCTTTACTAAAAATACAAAAAAAACAGCTGGGTGTAGTGTCAGGTGCCTGTAATCCCAGCTACTCAGGAGGCTGAGACAGGAGAATCACTTGAACCCAGGAGGCAGAGGTTGCAGTGAGCTGAGATGGTGCCATTGCACTCCAGCCTGGGCAATGAGAGCACAACTCCATCTCAAAAAAAGAAAAAAGATCGAGGGTGGAGCCAAGATGGCCGAATAGGAACAGCTCCGGTCTCCAGCTCCCAGCCCCAGCGACACAGAAGACGGATGATTTCTGCATTTCTGCTTGAGGTACCGGTTTCATCTCACTAGGGAGTGCCTAACAGTGGGTGCAGGACAGTCGGTGAAGCGCACTGTGCGCGAGCCGAAGCAGGGCGAGGCATTACCTCACTCGGGAAGTGCAAGGGGTCAGGGAGTTCCCTTTCCTAGTCAAAGAAAGGGGAAACAGACGGCACCTGGAATATCGGGTCAGTCCCACCCCAATACTGCGCTTTTCCAACGGGCCTGGAAAACGGCACACTAGGAGATTGTGTCCCGCACCTGGCTCGGAGGGTCCTGTGCCCACGGAGTCTCGCTGATTGCTAGCACAGCAGTCTGAGATCAAGCTGCAAGGCGGCAGCGAGGCTGGGGGAGGGGCGCCCGCCATTACCCAGGCTTGCTTAGGTAAACAAAGCAGCCAGGAAGCTCGAACTGGGTGGAGCCCACCACAGCTCAAGGAGGCCTGTCTGCCTCTGTAGGCTCCACCTCTGGGGGCAGGGCACAGACAAACAAAAAGTCAGCAAGAACCTCCACAGACTTAAAGGTCCCTGTCTGACTGACAGCTTTGAAGAGAGTAGTGGTTCTCCCAGCACGCAGCTGGAGATCTGAGAACGGACAGACTGCCTACTAAAGTGGGTCCCTCACCCCTGAGCAGCCTAACTGGGAGGCACCCCCCCAGTAGGGACAGACTGACACCTCATTCAACCGGGTACTCCTCTGAGACAAAACTTTCAGACGAACTATCAGACAGCTGAATTTGTGGTCTCACGAAAATCTGCTGTTCTGCAGCCACCACTGCTGACACCCAGCCAAACAGGGTCTGGAGTGGACCTCTAGTAAACTCCAACAGACCTGCAGCTGAGGGTCCTGCCTGGTAGAAGGAAAACTAACAAACAGAAACGACATCCACACCAAAAACCCATCTGTACATCACCATCATCAAAGACCAAAAGTAGATAAAACCACAAAGATGGGGAAAAAACAGAACAAAAAAACTGGAAACTCTAAAAAACAGAGCACCTCTCCTCCTCCAAAGGAACGCAGTTCCTCACCAGCAACGGAACAAAGCTGGATGGAGGATGACTTTGATGAGTTGAGAGAAGAAGGCTTCAGACGATCAAACTACTCTGAGCTACGAGAGGAAATTCAAAACAATAGCAAAGAAATTAAAAACTTTGAAAAAATATTAGAAGAATGGATAACTAGAATAACCAATGGAGAGAAGGGCTTAAAGGAGCTGATGGAGCTGAAAGCCAAGTTTCGAGAACTACGCGAAGATTGCAGAAGCCTCAGTAGCAGATGCGATCAACTGGAAGAAAGGGTATCGCTGATGGAAGATGAAATGAATGAAATGAAGAGAGAAGGGAAGTTTAGAGAAAAAAGAATAAAAAGAAATGAACAAAGCCTCCAAGAAATTT
>NW_026656075.1:0-6195 GCF_009828535.3 Hylobates moloch
GGAGAGGTGCTGTGGAGATTGAAGTGTGGGCTCCATGACCTCTGAGCCTCCTCTGATCCCACTGGCTGCCTTGTCTGCAAATGGGACTAGCATCTCTGTGTGACTGGGCTTGACTTAAGACCACATTGGTTCCCTGGCTGCAAAGACAACTGCAGGATGAGGGGTGCAGAAGCAGCCAGGGCCCTACAAGAGGGTCCCTGCCCAGCCCTCTGTTCTCCTCAGAGACATCTCAGAGGGCCCTTGAAGCCAAGCCAGCACTGAAATGGCCCAGTTCCCTGAACAGTCGCTTGTATCTCGCTCTCTGAGAACGAGAAAATGGGTGCATGAAAGCCAGGAGGAATCCCGAGGCCCCAAGGAGTGGTGGGTGGCCGGGCTGCCTTCTCCCCTCCTCCTCACCCCCAGCTCTCCACCACCTTGGGAAGGAGCTGGCCTGCCTTAAAAGTCTGCCTCCCAGGGCCCCTCCAGCGCAGACGCCGAGAAGTCTAGATGCTGGGGTGTTAGGGGTGGGATGGGGAGAGGTGAAATTCCAGACTTTCATGCAGAAGTCATTTACCTGTAAAGCACATTTACAAATACCACCCCCCCATGCGTTCTTTTTCCATATTCTATTTTTCCCCTCTGCAACTCCAGTCTTTTTCAGCTCTTTTTTTTCCACTTGCTGCGCCTTTTTCCTGCCACCCTGTTGGCCTCCAGGCGAGAGCCCCTGGGACTGGAGCATCCCAGGCAGATCGTGCACTCTGGCTCTGGCAAGAGGGGCCCAGCCTAGGCCTCCTGGGAGCTGCACGCTGAGCAGCAGACTAGGAGGCTCAGACGGGATCCAGCTGCTCAGCCCTGCTCACGGTCCCGAAATCACCTTTGAAGGGCCCCATCCCCCTGGATCTCAGCACCTCCTGGAAGAGCAGCTGCAGCCGCTGCAGCGGTGCCTGTGGCGGTGCCTGCTCCATCCCCTTCCCAGAGGAAAGCAACCTGTCTGCTGACTGTTGCCTTGCCAGCTGCTGAGACTCCAGCGCAGGAGACCTGGAATCAGAATGTTCTGATTCACCAGACCTGGCCACGTTTCATCATTCCAACCCTTTTGGTCCAGAAAATCAGCACCCGCACCGGCTGAAATCAGCCTGGGTCCAAACTGAGTCAGCCAAGTGCGTGCCTTGAGAAAGGACGGGGTGAGGGCATCTGAGCGGGGGTGGAGGTCGTGTTTCCTGACTTTATAATTCCTCAGCCCCCTCACTCCTTGCCATGACTGGCACTTGGAGCGTGCAGGCTTGTCCTTGCACTTCCCATGGCAGCCTCCAGGGGGAGTCTGTGCCACAGCCAAGTCTGTTCCCACTGCGCTAGGCCTTTGACCTTAGCCCCCTCCCCGGGAAGTATCATTGCTTGGGGTCCTGTGGCCTTGGTGATGACTGGAGGGGCTGCACTGAAGCCTACGCCTTCCTCACACGACCAGGTGCAGGGGCCAGGGAGCATTTTGAGAATGGGGCTTCCTTAAGCCCATTCCCCCTCCCATGGGCACAGAGCATTCTCTTTTACCTCAAAGTTTAGAAGTGAAGGTCAGGGAGGGTGAGTGACGTGTCCAGTGACTAAAACCCAGGTCCTTGGACTCCTTGTCAGTACTCCTTCTTTTGCTCCAGAGTTGGAAGAGCCAGCATGGATGTGTGGCTTTGTGGCCTTGACCAAGCCCTCCACATCTCTGACGGCACCACTGTGCCCGTCTCATGACATGACAGATGATAAGGCATGGCTGGCTCTGCGCCGGGGCCTTCTGAACATGTCGTGCCCCTACTACCCGCTCAGCATCTGTTTCTGCTGCCCCATCTGGCTCTCTAAGGCAGGAGAATGGGCTGCGAGAAGCCACCTGCTGCCCCTTGTTTAGCAGGCTGCATTCTCCAGCAAGCCAGCTCTGACTATTTCAGTGTCGCCCTTCTCCTGGTCACCCAGACCGCCCTGTTCCTGGGGCAGCTCCTGACACTGCGAGGGGTTTGTGAAGGGTCTTTCATTGGAGGGCCCTTACTCTGAGCTCACAGGCATTTGCTTGAAAGACAGCAAAAGAGGACCTCAGACATGGGGACTTTTCTTTGAGTCCTTTTCCTGACACTAGGTCCACTGGAGGCTCTTTGCCCAAATGGAACATTTACAGTGAGAAATGGACAGAAGCCTCGACACCCCCACCCTATGCAGAATCCGACCTCCACCCCTATTTTACTAAGGCAAGTCCTCCAGCAAACGAAGCTGTCAGACAGGCTTGGGGAGGGGGCGGTCACAGCCTGGGAGGGAACTGCCTCCCTCTCACCCCTTGGTGCTGGTGGTGGTGGTCCCCAGGTTGAGTTGGACCAGAATGGAGGGGTGGAGGGACTCTGGCCAGGGGAGCTACCTGGGCTGGCTGGGCTCTGGGGCTTGGGCAGCCTGGAGCCTTGGGTTTGTAAAGCCCAACTCTGGCTCTTGTAGGACGACTGGGGGGAAAGGTGTAGCAGCTGGGGTCACCCTTCCACGTGTGTTCTTCCATGGTTTGGTCATTGCCGCCCTTATCGAGTGGTGGGGAACCAAGACACCAGGAGGGGAAAAAGGACTTGCCCAGGGCAGCAAAGCTGGGATGAGTGTCCTTCCTGGAGAGCAGCCACCTTCTCTGAGGGTTCCAGCAGGCATCAGCCCCGGCAGGCATCTAAGCTGAGGGATCAGCACTGCCTGGGTCCACCCAGCTGTAGGAACAAGTTCTTGGGAGACAAGGGACTTATCCCTTCACCACTTACCTCATGACCAGATGGGAGTACTTATGTTTCTGCTGGAGTGATGGGGGCAGGCCTAAGTGCTGGTTCCCAGCTATATGCTGGGCCTCTGCCTCCATTAAAGCTCCTTGTCCCAGAGCCACATGAAAGTGCTTGCAGACAGAGCTTTTCTGAAACGTAGCCAGAGGTTTCCTAAAACATAGCAATCAGCCTCTGCAGTGGGCAGCCCAAGTCTTGATGGCTTCATCCACTTGTACTTGACAGATCCATATTTGGTCCCTGTACTCGACTGCAAGGGCAGCACTCTGGGCTGTGTCCCCCTTCTTGCCCTATCCAGCTGTTTCTTTATGCCGACTCCTGACCCACCCCAAAGGGGTCCACACAGATCCGAGATGTGAGTGATCCCTGTGAGCCTAGCTGAGGTTGGCACATGTGGGGTGGCAGAGCTGGGTGTCTGCTCAGCTCCTGGGTGCAAAGCATCCCAATTCACCTTTGGGAAAGGAGCCCTTCTGCTTGCACCTCTGCCTGTGGCACACCCGCTCCTGCTTGTGCGTGGCGCCAGTGCCCAGCACACATGCACTGAGACAAGCCCTGACACCCGTGCCCTCTGGCTGCATCTCATCCATGAGCAGCAATATTCAGTGCTCCGGGAAGGCAAGGCTGAAGGCTTTTTGCTCCCTTGCCCTCCCAGTTTGCTTAGGAGGCCCCTGCCTAGCATCCTACTTCCCCTTCTGCACAATTTGGGAGCCATCCTAATCCCCTGGGAGCCAGCTTCTCTGGGAGGTGCCGCCCTCGGGGAGTCAGGCAGCGGGGAAGTTCTACAAAACTTTCTCTGAGTTAGTCCTCTCATCTTGGAGGCTGAGCACGTCCTGTGGTGTGAGAGGGAGCCTTTTCTCCTGCTGCTCCCATCTGTGTTCATCTCCTCACGCTCCAGCACCTGCGTCATTGCCTGCCGCCGCCCCCGCTCCTCCAGCGCACGGGGATCTGCATGCATCAGCCCCCTGCGTCAGCTCCCCTCTCACTCCACTCGCTGATGACACCAGGCTTGCTGTGGTCGGGATAACAGGCTCTGTTCAGCCACCTCATTGGCTCCTCGCTCCTATCTATCCAATCAGGGCCAGGGGCCCCTTCCTTCGAGGTTGCTGGGCAACCTTCAGAGGCCACAGTAGCAGGGAGAAAGGTAGAGCAGGAACATGCCCATGGGCATTTGGAGGCCATCTGAATTCAGGGAAGGCCTGTCCCCATCTCCCCCACCCAGCCCTGCCAGGGACACTTCCCCGGATTGCCACCTCTCAGCCCACTTGGCCCGAGGCAGGAAGAGGGAGAAAGAAGGGGATGAAGGGTGGGCCGGGGCATCTGCGTGGTGTCTGAGGTGGCCCGGCCTGTGCACGAAGAGTTGGACTTGGCCCTGAACTGCCCTGGGACAGGCTGGTGTTGCCTGAGTACAAGGCTTTGCTCAGAGTCAGCACAGAGAGGGGTGCAGCACGAGGGACAGTTCATGCAGACGGTGTCAGAAAAGCCAACCATTCTTTTGGTGGCCCAGGCCAGGTCCTAAGCGGGATGATAAGGAGATTTCCAAAAACCAGAAGTCTTCTCCCAGTCAAGGTAGAAATGAGGGCCATGGTACTGAAAAGGCCTAGAGTGGCTGTCCTGACCAGAAATGTGCCCACACAGGCCATCAAGACACCCGTGTCATGGCATGAGAAATCCAGAGAGGCACATGTTCTAGCTTAGTGTGTCCTGTCAGGAAGAGACCCAGTGAGCAGGCCCACAGATGCCACCTTACAGATGAGGAGACCTAGACTCGGAGCTGTGTGGCCTCTCTGGGTGTCGGGGCTAATGGACTTTGAAAGAAGCCTGAGTTCCCAGAGGAAGAGGAAGACTGGAAGACTTGGGCAGGTAGCAAGCCCCTGGCACCACTTTCAAAGGTGGCTAAGGAAGGAACATGTGCTCTCCATCTTCTTGGCAGGGTAAATGGGAAGGTACAGGGGACCCCAGTTCCAGCCGTTTCTTTTTCTTCAGGACCTTTTTCTGAATCTTTCTCAGGCACAAGCCCAGAGGCATGAGAGAGCTTGACATGATGGACTCAGATGGGGAGTGAGAGTGTAGGGCTGCGGGAGTGGGTGGGCTGCTTCATGGGGTCCTGGAGTCACATGTGGCAGTCCTCTGTGGCTGCATCAGGCCGAGCAGCACAGGCATGCGTGGTGCAGCTGGCCTGAGTCTGAAGAGTCTCCTCCCTCCAGCGGGTGAGCATTGCTGCTGGGGCCCAGCGGTTTGGAGGAAGCCATAGAGGTGAGTGGCAGTGGGTGTGCCCCAGGAGCACTCGAGGCCATCGTGCATGGGCTTACCTGGGCCACTGCGTGGCTGGGGCTCAGAGCCCTGGGAGTGTTGCCAGGGCCAGACATGGCCCCACTCCTGGCTGACTCTGCTGAAGGGGAAGCAGGAGCATTGGCACAGTTCTTGTGCGCGAGCTGCACACGGTGCTGCTGGCTTTCTGAGACCTGATCCCAGGAGTGTGTGTGCAGGGTGCCCACCCGACACAGGAGTGGTGCTCCAGCAAGGGAAGCCAGTGTTGTTATTGCTTCCCAGAGGAATGCATGGTTCTCATCGCAGAGCAGAGCCCAGGCCACTGTCCCAGTGGCCGGGTCTTCTGGCCCCTTTGCTGGGACCTGGGTGCAGCCCTGGGGAGGGTGGGAGTCCTGCACACAGGCTCTGGAGGCTTCACTGGCTTCCAAAATGGGGTTCACATCCGCTAATGACTGTCCCAGGAGAGCGGAGAGCTGAGGGTGGTCCTGGGGCAGCAGACATGGTGGCCGGAGGGTTTATCTGCCAAGCCTCTGTGGTAGGTGCTCTTTCCCTGGGTAGACTGGGCCTTTCCCCCCACCCCCTGCTGCCACCCGTATGACAGCAGACATAGGCATCCCATGTCCACACCTGAGCCATAACCAGTCCCTGCGCCAGGCTCTTCAGACCTTCTGGACGTAAGCCTCGTGAGCAGGGAGTTGTCCTTGCCCCCTGGAGTACTTTGCTGTCTGTGGAGGTCCCTCTGGCTGACTTGCCATGGGCTGGGGAGCCAGGGCGGGATTGCGTGGGGTGGGAGAGGAGCCATCAGTGGGCCTCATGTGCCCTCCTGTCCTGTCGTCTCTCCCCTGGGCCCCGTACATGTGTGAACGGAGAAGCCGGCCTCCTGCTTCCAGGGGTGCCACCGCCACTGCCACTGCCGCTGCAACCTCTGTCTGGCATCCGGCCCGAAACACCCCTGCCTGCTGTCCGCTTCCTTCTCCACCCCAGCTTGTGGGGAAAGAGGAAGGAGGCCCCGGGAAGAGGCCCAGGCTGCAACACCGCGTGGCCCAAAGAGGTGCACAGCACAGCTGGGCCCCAGAGGCTGAGGGCCTGCCCTTGCTGCTGTGGGGACTTCCTCCTCGGAGTGAGCAAGCAAGAGAAGTCCCTGCATCTGTTCACTCTCCTCACCTCC
>NW_026656076.1:0-6193 GCF_009828535.3 Hylobates moloch
AGCAAACCACAGTACATGGGGAAAGGCAGCGACCTCCCCCGACAGGCGAACAGCTCCCAAAGGAACTGGACAGAGAAAATAGTGAAAATCTCTTTTTTAATTTTATGTATTTATTTTTTGAGATGGAGTCTCGCTCTGTCACCCAGGCTGGAGTGCAGTGGCGTGATCTCAGCTCGCTGCAACCTCCACCTCCTGAGTTCAAGCGGCTCTCCTGCCTCAGCCTCCTGAGTAACTGCCATTACGGGCAGCTGCCACCATGCCCAGCTAATTTTTGTATTTTTAGTGAAGACGGGGTTTTGCCATGTTGGTCAGGTTGGTCTCAAACTCCTGACCTCAGGTGATCCACCTGCCTCAGCCTCCCAAAGTGCTGGGATTACAGGCACAAGGCACTGCACCCAGCCAAAAATCTCTTGAAGAAGAAGGAGAAAACACACTTTAGGAGCTAGGGAAGTCTGTCAGAAGATCAGCAGATAAAGGAGGAGGCCAGTCCAGGGAGCGTCCTGATCTGAGTGTGCGTACTGTTCAAGCAGAAGAGACTCAGGGCAGCGTGGGTCCAGTACTGTGCAAGGCCCCCATTGCTCTTGCCTCCACTTTCACAGTGAGCCTGCAAGGGGCTGCTGTCATCCCTGGGTACACAGGAGGGCCCTACAGCTCAGAGCAAGGATGTGCCCAAGGCTGCTAATCAGTGAGGACCTATCCTTGCCCAGGTCTCTAACTGCAGCCCGGGCCACAGCAACCTGAGTTTCACATGCTGAAGCTCACTTGCCCTTGGCAAGGCTGGGCCCCTCAAAAGGTCAGGCTTCCTGAGCTGACAGCAGGGCCTTGCTCCAGCACCCACCTGCCCCTGGCTGTGCCCTGTGTCCACATTTGGCAACAACCCTCAGCCCCGGCAAATGCTGGGATGGCAGGGAGCACCCACACCCTCCCCAGGAGACCAGACTCGAGTGGCCTGGGGTGCAGCCTGGCACTGGGCTTTTGGAAAGCTCCCAGGGGAACCCTGATCTAAAGCCAAGATGAGACAGAACTTGGGCCAGAGGGGGCCTTCTGCAGGGCAGAGGGGTTTCTGGGTCTTCATCCTTGTTCAAGAGAATGCTCAGTGGACCAACGATAACCTGGGCATATAATTTAAAAAATTTTTTAAACTCTGCAACCTGGCCGGGCACAGTCACTCACATCTGTAATCCCAGCACTTCGGGAGGCCAAGGTGGGCAGATCACCTGAGGTTAGGAGTTCAAGACTAGCCTGGCCAACATGGTGAAACCCCATCTCTACTAAAAATACAAAAATTAGCCAGGCGTGGTGGCACATGCCTGTAATCCCAGCTACTCGGGAGGCTGAGGCAGGAGAATCACTTGAACCTGGGAGGTGGAGGTTGCAGTGAGCTGAGATTGCACCACTGCACTCTAGCCTGGGCGACAAGAGGGAAAACTCCGTCTAAAAAAAAAAAAAAAAAACTCTGCACCCAGTGACATCTCATGATTCCTGGAACTCTGTGTTTCAACATGAGCTTTCAAAGGCCAAGTCTAGAGCAGTGTAAGTAAAAACACAGGAGCAGAGAAGAGGCTGCGATGAGGTGGGCTTGCACCTGCTTCTCTCAAAGGCAGGTTCCTCTGTCTGAGCCCCTCTGGGGACAGCGTGGCACCTCCAACGTGGGCCAGCACTCCAGAGAGTTGTGGGGTCCAGCTTGTCATGGGCTGCATATGAAGGGAAATTCCGGGATGGCTGGAGATGGAGTCAGCTTTCCCCTGCAGTGTTGAGCCTCAGCCAGTGCAGGGACCCCCAAAGGCCAGACTGAGACCAAGGACTGCCTCCTGGGACCACCTCTTAAACTCCTGCCCTTGGGGCATGGACCAGAGCAGCCTCTGGAAGTGACTGGATTGGCCCCGCCTCTAGGTCCTCACAACATCTGTAAGGAAAGAAGGAGAGCCCAGTTGCGCCTGGTCAGGTTGCTATTTTGAAATAGGCCACCTGGTTCAACCACAAACACCCTCAATCAGCCAACAACGCTATTTCCAGAGTGCTCGCTGGCTCCTTGCTGGGCTCTGCCCTTGTTTGTGCCCATGGATCCCATTTGTAACTGGGCCAAGTTCCCCATTGTTTCCTGCAGTGAGTCTCTGCACTGTGGCTGCCAGGAACCACACAGCTGCCTCTCCAGGGTGTCTTTGGGGTCTCTTCCATGAACCCAGTTCCCAACCCTGGGCTTGTACCTGCCTGGGGGACGGGCAGTCCATGCTGAGGGCCTGGATCCTGGACCACCGGGTCCGGGCTCACCCAGGTCTCACCCTTCCTTCTACTTATTTTTCCAATCTGCAAAGCTCCAAAGTCACTCCTTTTACAGAGAAAACACATGGAAATGCTAACATGGATTAAGATCAAGCTAAAGCCAAGAAAAGAAAACCCAAGTGAAAAGAAAGGAAAAAGCTACGCATTGTCTTTGCCAGCTGCAGCCCTCTTAGCTGTTTCTAATGGTATGTGGCTGTCTGGGTTTTCAAAGCATTTTCTCCGAGTGGCAAGTGTAGTGCTGCAGAGTTGCTGATAGGGGCGTGCGTTCAGGCTTCCTCTTCCATCATGGACCAACAGAAAGCAGAGTCGTCAATCTGGGAACAAGAAGGACACCCCATGTATCTGACTGCACAAGATTCATGTAACCCAGAGGTTCTCACACCCCTTCAGGGCCAGAAAAGAGGGAGGTGTTTCTAGTCACCAAATGTACACTCAGGTACTTTTTTTAACCTCTTTGGACTAAGATGCCTTCATTCATCTTGAACCACAGACAATGTTAGGATTATGCTCAGCTGGATGCAGCAAAGCTCTTGCTGCAGTGGCTTAAGCACAGAAAGGTTTCATTCTCATACGTAAAACAAGTGTGAAAGCAGGTGTTTCGGGGAAAATATGGAAGCCACCAGACTCCCAGACTGCTCCTGGTTCTGTGTTCTACCACATGTGGCTTCGCTTCTCAGAGGCAACTCATGGAGCAATATGGCTGCTGGAGCACCAGCTGTGACATACATATTCCAGGCAGCAGAAAGAAAGAAACAGAGGTATCCAAGAGAAACGTCCCCTCCCCTTGACGAAGACTTCCCAGAATCCCCACAGCACATTTCCGTGGACATATTTTTGGCAGAACATCATATGAGGGCCAAAAGGAACAAGAGGCTGGGAAAAGTGGTCTTTTAGCTGGGCACATTAAACACTGCAGATAAAACGGAGTTCTGTTGCTAAGAAGAAAGGGAAGGTGGAGGGTGGATGTGGGGGTGGCAACCAGCAATCTCTGCCACAGAGATTTATCCTGTTCAAAAGAAAGTCCTTATAGGCAATCATTATCAAAGTTACCTTCCTTTACTTACAAAGTTAACATGTGAAGAGAGGCAGCGTTGTAGTTGGTGATGATGGCATTGTTTCCTAGGTCTGTGAGGGTGTTGCTAAACACAACAGCAGTTTCTGCACCCATGGCCCCATGTGTGGACCAATCAGTAGTGACCAGGCGTTTATTTAGCACTTCCCGAGTGCACGCAGCCTCCCACCTTGACCCTGGGCTTGGAGCCCACAGCATTTCTAAGACTTCTAATCGGAAGTCAAATGCCACTTCCGACTGCCTTGTCCCTTGCATCAATTTACTAGGGGCTTCCATAACAAGATACCACAGACTGGGTGGCTTTAAATGACAGACATTTATTTTATAACAGTTCTGGAGGCTGGAAGTCCAAGATCAAAGCATCGGCAGGGTGGTTCCCCAGGAGGCCTCTCTCCTTGGCTTGCAGGTAGTGTCTTCTCCGTGTCCTTACGTGGCCGTCCCTCTGTGAGTGTCCGTGTCCTCATCTCCTCTTTCGATAAGGACACAGTCAGATTGAATTAGGGCCCAGACTAGTGACTCTGATTTATTCACTTATTTAAAGACTCTACCTCCAAATAGAGTCACATCAGGAGGTATTGGGGGTTAGGACTTTAACATATGAGTCTGGGGTGGATGCAATTCAGCCCCTAACGCTCCTCAAGGCCTGACTGCTGCCACAAACACTATTTAAGACAGAGCTGAATGGAGCTACACTTCAATATTTCTGCAAACTGTTTCTTCAACTAGTCTTCATTTCACCGGAGCAGGAAACATTACCTTCTGCTTCAAATGATTGGCTCCCAGAAGTTGTAATAAACGGAGCTTATAATAATCTTAGGACTACCTGTCTGGCGTCAAAGGGTCTGAGTTCTGATCCTGATGCTGCCCCAGCCTCGGTGAGCTGAGCTCTGCATCTGAAAAGTGAGCAAATTGACCTAGAAGACCTCCTGGTTCTTCTCCATCTCCAAAGTCCTCTGACTTTTTTCGAGCCACAAGGAAAGGAGAGTTTGCCTTAGAGGAACTGACTTGCTCATCAGCCTTGTAGGGTGTGGTGGTGCCCTTCTTAATCAAAAGTCCATCACTCACTGTGCTCGATCGAAGGCCACAGTCACTGTCAAGCTGTGTCTCAAAGGTGATTGTGTTCCACTCCCAGGTTTTTGGTGATTTTGGAAAAACAAATGGACTTATTTTAGGGACTGTCATTTTCTGAGATCCATGCAACAGTTCCCATTTAGGACTACCTGTCTGGAAATAAGTTCGCTCAGCACGTTGAATTCCAGCTTTCTCTCAAGGAAAGGAAAGTTGGTTCCACAGCAGTTTGGACAGCTCTTGCTTGTTCTCGTTATGCAAAGCCAGCCCAGGATGAGGCCCCTCCAAATCTGCAGAAACAGACACGTAGCTGACCCAGGCAGCCTAGAGTGGAAGGGCAGCAACACAGAATCAAGCAATCTCTGTCTGCGTTGTAAATACTGAGGAGGAAACAGATGGAAGTCATATTCGAGGGCAGAGGAGAACACGGTACCAGCTCACAACCTCTGGGACAGGTGGCACCAGGAACAGCATAGTAAAGAGTTCCTGAGCTAGAGAAGGGCCACAGAGGAAAAGCCAAGGCCACGGCAGGGTCCCACTGACTCCCAGAGACTTGCAACCCAGGCTGCTTACCCCAGGTCACCTTCCCAGAGAGGCTCCGCCTTCACCTCTCTTTGAGTATTTCACCGCCGCACAGAGGAGGACTTTCCCAAGACTGGGGACAGGCAGAGGGCCCTCTCCAGCCTCCCTATGCTGCGGGCGAAGAGCCCTGGGGTCAAAGGATCTGAGTTCTGATCCTGATGCTGCCCCGGCCTCGGTGAACTGAACTCTGCATCTGAAAAGTGAGCAAGTTGAACTAGAAGACCTCCTGGTTCATCTCCGTCTCCTAAGTCCTCTGACTTTTTTGGGGAGCCACAAGGAATGCAGAGTTTGTGTTAGAGGAACTGACTTGCTCATCGGCCTCATAGGGTGTGGCGGTGTCCTTCTTATTCAGAAGGCCCTCACCCACCGTGCTCGATCGAAGGCCACGGTCACAGCCAAGACGCAAGGGCTCTAGGCCCCCTGTCACCCAGAGGCAACCCAACGCTTCCCATGCCCCAGCCACCTGCAGGGTGTATGGGCTGTAATGGGGCACTGGCAGAGTGGGCCTTTCCTTCCCTCCTCATAAAACGAATACGAATTTATACATACTTAAAAACATCTTCCTTTCTCTATCTCAGTTTGGAAAAAACTAAGAAATATGTGTGTCCTACGCTTTCTGGTTGATTAAAGAACAGCTTGACCTGGAAAATAGAAATTTTAAGCTGCTTACAGGGCCTGGAAAGAAATGAGGAAGCCAATTTGAGCACAGAATAAAAATACCATCTGGACTTTGGTGACAGTGAGTAACGCTGCTGGCTTTTCTGAGCTCAGACAATTATTATGTGAAAAAAGAGTTTCTAAACGCCTGCCTGTTAAAATGGTAAAAGATGTTTAATGGGGAATAGAGACAAAAGGGACGCCAGCACCCCTGCGTGACACACACTTGGGTACAGGGCGCTTGCCGCGTCTGAAAGCACGGGAGGAGCAGACGGTGTCGCCAAGGGCATCTCCGGTCTGTGTAGGCACAGAGCAAAACCAGCCATGCGCCAGGTCTGGGGTCTCCCCGCCCGTCCAGCTCACCAAGGAGGCGGAGGACAGGAGGAGCACGGGGGAGGGAGCCCCATGTCCCACGCACGTTGTCTTGGAATACATGAACTCTTAGCTCAAGACTCTGCAGCACTGGGAAGGGCCCCATCGTCCATGTGGGCTGCTTCAGCGAAGTACCAGAGGCCGAGTGATTACAAACAG
>NW_026656077.1:0-6193 GCF_009828535.3 Hylobates moloch
GAGAAAGAAGTTTCACAGAATGCTTCTGTGTAGTTTTTATTTGAAGACATTCCTTTTTCCAGTATAGGCCCCTTAGCCCTCCGAATGTCCACTTGCAGTTTCCACAGAAAGAGTGTTTCAGAACTTTTCCATCAAAAGTGATGTTAAACTCTGTTAGTTGAATGCCCAGAACGGAAAGAAGTTTCACAGAATGCTTCTGTGTAGTTTTTATTTGAAGACATTCCTTTTTCCAGTATAGGCCCATTAGCCCTCCGAATGTCCACTTGCAGTTTCCTCAGAAAGAGTGTTTCAGAACTTCTCCATCAAAAGTGAAGTTCAACTCTGTAAGTTGAATGCACTGAACAGAAAGAAGTTTCACAGAGTGCTTCTGTGTAGTTTGTAGTTTAAGATAGTCCTTTTTCCAGTATAGACCCCTTAGCCCTTGGAATATCCACCTGTAGTTTTTACAGAAAGAGAATTTCAGAACTGCTCCCTCGAAAATAATGTTCAACTCTCTTAGTTGAATTCACAGAACAGAAAGGAGTTTCACAGAATGCTTCTGTGTAGTTTTTATTTGAAGATATTCCTTTTTCCACTATAGGTCCCTTAGAACTCTGTATGTCCTCTTGCAATTTCTACAGAAAGAGAGTTTCAGAACTGCTCAATCAATAGTAAGGTTCAACTCTGTTAGCTGCATGCATTGAACAGAAAGAAGTTTCACAGAATGCTTCTGTGTAGTTTTTATTTGAAGAAATTCCTTTTTCCACTATAGGCCCTTTGGCGATCGGAATATCCAGTTGCAATTTCTACAGCAAGAGTATTTCAGAATTGCTCAATCTAAAGTAATGTTCAACTCTGTTAGTTGAATTCACAGAACAGAAAGGAGTTTCACAGAATGTTTCTGCATAGTTGTTATTTGAACATATTCCTTTTTCCACTATAGACCCCTTAGCGATCGGAATATCCACTTGCAGTTTCTACAGAAGAAGTGTTTCAGAACTGCTCAATCAAAAGTAAGGTTCACCTATGTTAGTTGAATTCACGGAACAGAAAGGGGTTTCACAGAATGCTTCTGTGTAGTTTTTATTTGAAGATAACCCTTTTTCCACTCTAGGCCCCTTAGCGCTCCGAATGTCCACTTGCAATTTCGACAGAAAGAGTGTTTCAGAAGTGCTCAATCAAAACTAACGTTCAACTCTGTTAGTCGAATGCATAGAAAAGAAAGGAGTTTCACAGACTGCTTCTGTGTAGTTTTTATTTGAAGATATTCCTTTTTCCACTATAGGTGCTTAGCACTCCGTATGTCCACTTCCAATTTCTACACAAAGAGTGTTTCAGTAGTGCTCAATCAAAACTAAGGTTCAACTCTGTTAGTAGAATGCACAGAAGAGAAAGATGTTTCACAGAATGCTTCTGTGTAGTTTTTATTTGAAGATATTCGTTTTTCCACTAAATGCCCCTTTGCGCTCCGCATGTCCATTTGCAGTTTCTACAGAAAGAGAGTTTCAGAACTCCTCTACCAAAAGTGAGGTTCAACTCTGTTAGTTCAATGCACAGAACAGAAACTAGTCTCACAGAATGCTTCTGTGTAGTTTTTATTTGAAGATATTCCTTTTTCCACTCCAGGCTCCTTAGCACTCCGAATGTCCACTTGCAGTTTCTACAGAAAGAGTGTTTCACAACTGCTCAATCAAAAGTAAGGTTCAACCCTGTTTGTAGGATGCACAGAAGAAAAAGAAGTTTCACAGAATGCTTCTGTGTAGTTTTTATTTGAAGATATTCCTTTTTCCACGAGAGGCCCCTTTGCGCTCGGAATATCCACTTGCAGTTCCTACAGCAAGAGTGTTTAAGAACTGCTCAATCAAAAGTAAGTTTCAACTCTGTTAGTTGAATGTACAGAACAGAAAGATGTTTCACAGAATGTTTCTGTGTAGTTTTTATTTGAACATATATCTTTTTCCTCTGTAGGCCCCCAGCCTTCCGAATTTCCACATGCAGTTTCTGCAGAAAGAGTGTTTGAGAACGGCTCAATCAAAGGTAATGTTAAACACTGTTAGTTGAATTCACAGAACAGAAAGTAGTTTCACAGAATGCTTCTGTGAAGTTCTTATTTGAAGATATTCCTTTTTCCACTATATGCCACTTAGCCCTCCGAATGTCCACTTGCAGTTTACAGAGAAAGAGTGTTTCAGAGCATATCAATAAAAAGTGAAGTTAAACCCTGTTAGTTGAATGAACAGAACAGAGAGAAGTTTCACAGAATGCTTCTGTGTACTTTTTATTTTTAGATAGTCCTTTTTCCAGTATAGGTCCCTTAGAACTCTGTATGTTCACATGCAATTTCTACAGAAAGAGTGTTTCAGAGCTGCTCAATCAATAGTAAGGTTCAACTCTGGTAGCTGCATGCATAGAACAGAAAGGAGTTTCACAGAATGCTTCTGTGTAGTTTTTATTTGAAGATATTCCTTTTTCCACACTAGGTCCCTTTGATCTCTGTATTTCCACTTGCAATTTCTACAGAAAGAGTGTTTCAGAACTGCTCAATCAATAGTAAGGTTCAACTATATTAACTGCATACATTGAACAGAAAGAAGTTTCACAAAATGCTTCTGTGTAGTTTTTATTTGAAGACATTCCTTTTTCCAGTATAGGCCCGTTAGCCCTCAGAATGTCCACATGCAGTTTCCACAGAAAGAGTGTTTCAGAACTTTTCCATCAAAAGTGAAGTTCAACTCTGTTAGTTGAATGCACACAACAGAAAGAAGTTTCACAGAATGTTTCTGTGTAGTTTTTATTTGAAGATATTCCTTTTTCCACTATAGGTCCCTTAGCATTCTCTATGTCCATTTGTAGTTTCCACAGGAAGAGTGTTTCAGAGCTTATCAATCAAAAGCATGGTTCATCACTGTTAGTTGAATGCATAGAAGAGAAATAAGATTCACAGAATGCTTCTGTGCAGTTTTTATTTGAAGATATTCCTTTTTCCACTATAGGCAACTTAGCGCTCTGAATGTCCACTTGCAGTTTCTACAAATAGAGTGTTTCAGAATTGCTCAATTAAAAGTAAAGTTCAAATCTCTTACTAGAATGCACAGAAGAGAAAGAAGTTTCACAGAATGCTTCTGTGTAGTTTTTATTTGAAGATATTCCTTTTTCCACTATAGGCCTTAGCCCTCCAAATGTCCACTTGCAGTTTCCTCACAAAGAGTGTTTCAGAACTTCTCCATCAAAAGTGAAGTTCAACTCTGTTAGTTGAATGCACTGAACAGAAAGAAGTTTCACAGAATGCTTCTGTGAAGTTTTTATTTTAAGATAGTCCTTTTTCCAATATAGACCCCTTAGCGCTCGGATTATCCACCGGCAGATTTTACAGAAAGGGTGTCTCAGCACTGCTCAATCTCAGGTAATGTTCAACTCTGTTAGTTGAATTCACAGAACAGAAAGGAGTTTCACAGAATGCTTCTGTGTTGTTTTTATTTGAAGATATTTCTATTTCCACTACATGCCCCTTAGCGCTCCGAATGACCACTTGCAGTTTCTACAGAAAGAGTGTTTCAGAACTGCTCAATCAATAGTAAGGTTCAACTATATTAACTGCATACATTGAACAGAAAGAAGTTTCACAAAATGCTTCTGTGTAGTTTTTATTTGAAGACATTCCTTTTTCCAGTATAGGCCCGTTAGCCCTCAGAATGTCCACATGCAGTTTCCACAGAAAGAGTGTTTCAGAACTTTTCCATCAAAAGTGAAGTTCAACTCTGTTTGTTGAATGCACACAACAGAAAGAAGTTTCACAGAATGTTTCTGTGTAGTTTTTATTTGAAGATATTCCTTTTTCCACTATAGGTCCCTTAGCATTCTCTATGTCCATTTGTAGTTTCCACAGGAAGAGTGTTTCAGAACTTATCAATCAAAAGCATGGCTCATCACTGTTAGATGAATGCATAGAAGAGAAATAAGATTCACAGAATGCTACTGTGCAGTTTTTATTTGAAGATATTCCTTTTTCCACTATAGGCAACATAGCGCTCTGAATGTCCACTTGCAGTTTCTACAAATAGAGTGTTTCAGAACTGCTCAATTAAAAGTAAAGTTCAAATCTCTTACTAGAATGCACAGAAGAGAAAGAAGTTTCACAGAATGCTTCTGTGTAGTTTTTATTTGAAGATATTCCTTTTTCCACGATAGGCCCCTTACCCCTATGAATGTCCACTTGCAGTTTCTACAGAAAGAGGGTTTCAGAAATGCTCAATCAAAAGTAACGTTCAACTCTGTTAGCTGAATGCACAGAACAGAAAGAAGTTTCACAGAATGCTTCTGTGCAGTTTTTATTTGATGACATTCCTTTTTCCACTGTAGGCCCCTTTGCGCTCGGAATGTCCGCTTGCAGTTTCTACAGAAAGAGTGTCTCAGAACTGCTCAATCAAAAGTAGGCTTCAACTCTGTTAGTTGAAAGCACAGAATGGAAAGAAGTTTCACAGAATGCTTCTGTGTAGTTTTTATTGGAAGATACTTCATTTTCCAGTATAGGCCCGTTAGGGCTCCGAATGTCCACTTGCAGTTTCTACAGAAAGAGTGTCTCAGAACTGCTCAATCAAAAGTAAGATTCATCTCTGCTACTTGAAAACACAGAACAGAAGTTAGTTTCAGAGAATGCTTCTGTGTACTTTTTATTCGAAGATATTCCTTTTTCCTCTATGGGTCCCTTAATTCTCTCAATGTCCGCATGCACATTCTACAGAAACACTCTTTCAGAACTGCTCAATCAAAAGTAAGGTTCATCTCTGTTAGATGAATGCAAAGAACAGAAAGAAGTTTCGCAGAATGCTTCTGTGTAGTTCTTTATTTGTGGATATTCCTTTTTCCACTATAGGCCCGTTACCGGTCCGAATGTCCACTTGCAGTTTCTACAGAAAGAGTGTTTGAGAACTGCTCAATCAAAACTAAGCTTCAACTCTGTTAGTTGAATGCACACATTTGTAGGAATTTTCACAGAATGCTTCTGTGTTGTTTTTATTTGAAGATATTCCTTTTTCCAGTACATGCCCCTTAGCGCTCCGAATGACTACTTGCAGTTTTTACAGAAAGAGTGTTTCAGAACTGTTCACTAAAAAGTAAGCTTCAACTCTTTTAGTTGAATGCACAGAACAGAAAGAAGTTTCACAGAATGCTTCTCTGTTGTTTTTATTTGAAGATATTCCTGTTTCCACTATACGCCCCTTAACGCTGTGAATTTCCACCTGCAGTTTCTACAGAAAGAGTGTTTCAGAACTATTCAATCAAAAGTAAGCTTCAACTCTTTTAGCTGAATGCACAGAACAGAAAGAAGTTTCACAGAATGCTTCTCTGTTGTTTTTATTTGAAGATATTCCTGTTTCCACTATACGCCCCTTAACGCTGTGAATTTCCACTTGCAGTTTCTACAGAAAGAGTGTTTCAGAACTGTTCAATCAAATGTAAGCTTCAACACTTTTAGTTGAATGCACAGAACAGAAAGAAGTTTCACAGAATGCTTCTCTGTTGTTTTTATCTGAAGATATTACTTATTGCACTATAGGCACCTTAGCGCTCTTAATGTCCACTTGCAGTTTCTACAGAAAGAATGCTTCAGAACTGCTCCATCAAAAACAAGGTTCAGCTCTGTTTGTTGAATGCACAGAAGAGAAAGAAGTTTCCCAGAATGCTTCTGCGTAGTTTTTTTTGAAGATATTCCTTTTTGCACTATAGGCCCCTTAGCGCTCAGAATGTCCAATAGCTGTTTGGAAAGAAAGAGTGTTTCAGAACAGCTGAATCAAAAGTAATGTTCAATTCTCTTAGATGAATTCACAGAACAGAAAGTAGTTTCACAGAATGCTTCTGTGTAGTTTTTATTTGAAGATATTCCTTTTTCCACGATAGGCCCCTTACCCCTATGAATGTCCACTTGCAGTTTCTACAGAAAGAGTGTCTCAGAACTGCTCAATCAAAAGTAGGCTTCAACTCTGTCAGTTGAATGCACAGAATGGAAAGAAGTTTCACAGAATGCTTCTGTGTAGTTTTTATTGGAAGATACTTCATTTTCCACTATAGGCCCGTTAGGGCTCCGAATGTCCACTTGCAGGTTCTACAGAAAGAGTGTCTCAGAACTGCTGAATCAAAAGTTAGCTTCATCTCTGCTACTTGAAAGCACAGAACAGAAATTAGTTTCAGAGAGTGCTTCTGTGTAGTTTTTATT
>NW_026656078.1:0-6193 GCF_009828535.3 Hylobates moloch
CACAGATGAACCTTACTTTTGATTGAGGAGTTTTGAAACACTCTTTCTGTAAAAACTGCAAGTGGAGATTCGGAGCACTAAGGGGATTTTAGTGGAAAAAGGAATATCTTCAAATAAAAACTACACAGAAGCATTCTGCCAAACTTCCTTCTGTTCTTTGCATTCCACTAACAGAGTTGAACCTTACTTTTGATTGAGAAGTTATGAAACTCTCTTTCTGTAGAAACTGCAAATGGACATTTGGAGCGCTAAGGTGCCTGTAGTTGAAAAAGGTACATCTTCAAATTAAAACTACACAGAAGCATTCTGCAAAACCTCTTTCTGATCTGTGTATTAAACTAGCAGATTTGAAGCTTACTTTTGATTGAGAAGTTGTGAAACTGTCTTTCTGTAGAAACTGCAAGCCGACATTCAGAGCGCTAACGGGCCTACTGTGGAAAAAGGAACGTCTTCAAATTAAAACTACACAGAAGTATTCTGCCAAACTTCTTTCTCTTCTGTGCATTCAACTAACAGAGTTGAACCATACTTTTGATTGAGAAGTTCGGAAACTCTCTTTCTGTAGAAACTGCAAGGAAACATTCGGAGCGATAAGGGGCCTATAGTGGAAAAAGTAATATCTTGAAATAAAAACTACACAGAAGCATTCTGCGAAACTTCTTTCTCATCTGTTCATTCAACTAACAGGGTTGAACCTTACTCTTAATTGAGAAGTTGTGAAACTCTCTTTCTGTAGAAACTGCAAGCAGACATTCGGAGTGCTAAGGCGCCTATGGTGGAAAGAAGACTATCTTCAAATAAAAACTACACAGAAGCATTCTGCCAAACGGCTTTGTGATCTGTTCATTCAAGTAACAGAGTCGAACCATACATTTTTTTCATTTTTTTTTTTTTTGAGACGGAGTCTCGCTCTGTCGCCCAGGCTGGAGTGCAGTGGCGCAATCTCGGCTCACTGCAAGCACCGCCTCCCTGGTTCAAGCCATTCTCCTGCCTCAGCCTCTCCGAGTAGCTGGGACTACAGGCGCCCGCCACCACGCCAGGCTAACTTTTTGTATTTTTACTAGAGAGTGGGTTTCACTGTGGTCTCAATCTCCTGACCTCTTGATCCACCCACCTCGGCCTCCCAAAGTGCTGGGATTACAAGCATGAGCCACCGCACCCAGCCCTGAACCATACTTTTGATTGAGAATTTCTGAAACTATTTTTCTGTGGAAACTGCAAGTGGACATTCAGAGCACTAAGGGGCTTATAGTGGTAAAAGGAATATCATCAATTAAAACTACACAGAAGCATTCTGTGAAACGTCCTTCTGATCCGTGCATTCAACTAGCAGAGTTGAAGCTTACTTTTGATTCAGGAGTATGAAACACTATTTCTGTAGAAGATGCAAGTGGACAGTCTGAGCGTTAAGGGGCCTATACTGGAAAAAGAAACATCTTCAAATAAAAACTACATAGAAGGTTTCTGTGAAACTTCTTTCTGATCTGTGCATTCAACTAGCAGATTTAAACCTTACTTTTGATTGAGTAGATGTGAAACTCTCTTTCTGTAGAAACTGCAAGCGGACATTCGGAGCGCTAAGGGGCCCATAGTGGAAAAAGAAATATCTTCAAATAAAAACTACACAGAATCATTCTGCCAAACTTCTTTTGGTTCTGTCCATTCAACTCACAGAGTTGAACCTTACTGTTGATTGAGAAGTTCTGAAAGACACTTTCTGAAGAAACTGCAAGCGGACATTCCGGGCGTTAAGTGGCCTATAGGGGAAAAATGAATATCTTCATATAAAAACTAAACAGAATCATTCTGTGAAACTTCTTTCTGATTTGTGCATTCAACTAGCAGAGTTGACCCTTACTTTTGATTGAGGAGTTTTGAAACACTCTTTCTTTGTAAACTGCAAGGGGACATCCAGAGCGCTAAGCGGCCTATAGTGGAAAAGGGAATATCTTGAAATAAAAACTACACAGAATAATTCTGCCAAATTTCTTTGTGTTCTGTGCATTCAACTTACAGAGTTGAAACTTTCTTTTGATTGAGAAGTTCTGAATCTCTCTTTCTGTAGAAAGTCCAATGGGACATTCGGAGCCCTAAGACCCTTATTGTGGAAAAAGGAGTATCTTCAAATAAGAACTACACAGAAGCATTCTGCCAAACTTCTTTTTGTTCTGTGCATTCAACTAACAGAGTTGAACCTTACTGTTGATTGAGATGTTCTGAAACACTCTTTCTGTAGAAATTGCAAGCGGACATTCGGAGCACTAATGGGACAGTAGTGGAAAAATGTATATCGTCAAATAAAAACTACAAAGAATCATTCTGCCAAACTTCTTTCTGTTCTGTGCATTCAACTAACAGAGTTGCACCTTACTTTTGAATGAGAAGTTCTGAAATGCTCTTTCTGTAGAAACTGCAAGCAGACATTCGGAGAGCTTAGGGGCCTATAGTGCAAAAATTATTATTTCAAATAAAAATTACACAGAAGTATTCTGCGAAACTTATTTCTGATATGTGCAATCAACTAGCAGAGTTGAACCTTACTTTTGATGGAGAAGTTGTGAAACTCTCTTGCTGTAGAAACTGCAAGTGGACATTCAGAGCCCTAAGGGGTCTATAGTGGAAAAGGAACATCTTCAAATAACAACTACACAGAAACATTCTGCCAAACTTCTTTCTGTTCTGTGCATTCAACTAACGGAGTTGAACCTCTCTTTTCATTGAGAAGTTATGAAACTTTCTTTCTGTACAAACTTCCAGCGGACAGTCGGAGCGCTAAGGTGCCTATAGTGGAAAAAGTAACATCTTCAAATAAAAACTACCCAGAAGCAGTCTGAGAAACTTCTTTCTGATCTGTGCATTCAACTAGCAGAGTTGAATCTTAGTTTTGATCGAGAAGTTGTGAAACTCTTTTTCTGTAGAAATTGCAAGCGTTCATTCCGAGCGCTAAGGGGCCTACAGGGGAGGAAGGAATATCTTCAAATAAAAACTACACAGAAGCATTCTGCCAAACACCTTTCTGTTTTTTGAGTTCAACTAATAGAGTTGAATGTTACTTTGGATTGAGAAGTTCTGAAACTCTCTGTCTGTAGGATCTGCAAGCAGACATTCGGAGCGATAAGGGCCTAGAGTGGAAAAAGGAATATCTTCAGATAAAAACTACAGAGAAGCACTCTGCAAAACTTCTTTCAGATATGTTCATTCAACTAGCAGAGTTGAAACTTACATTTGATTGAGGAGTTTTGAAACACTCTTTCTGTAGAAACTGAACGGGGACATTCGGAGCGCTACGGGGCCTATAGTGGAAAAAGGAATATTTTCAAAAAAACTACACAGAATCATTCTGCGAGACTTCTTTCTGTTCTGTGCATTAAACTAACAGAGTTGAACCATGCTGTTGATTGGGAAGTTCTGAAACACTCTTTCTGTAGAAACTGCAAGCGGACATTCGGAGCACTAAGGAGCCTATGGTGGAAAAAGGTATATCTTCAAATAAAAACTACACAGAATCATTCTGACAAATTTCTTCTGTTCTGTGCATTCAACTAACAAAGTTGAACCTTACTGTTGATTGAGAAGTTCTGAAACATTCTTTCTGTAGAAACTGTAGGTGGACATTCCGAGCACTATAGGGCATACAGTGGAAAAATGATTATCTTCAAATAAAAACTACACAGAATCGTTCTGCCAAACTTCTTTCTGTTCTGTGCATTCAACTAACAGAGTTGAACCTTACTTTTGATAGAGAAGTTCTGAAACACTCTTTCTGTAGAAACTGCAAGCGGACATTCGGAGCACTAAGGCGCCTATAGTGGAAAAAGTTATATCTTCAAATAAAAACTACACAGAATCATTCTGCCAAACTACTTTCTGTTCTGTGCTTTCAACTAACAAAGTTGAACCTTACTGTTGATTGAGAAGTTCTGAAACATTCTTTCTGTAGAAACTGCAGGCAGACATTCGGAGCACTAAGGGGCCTATAGTGGAAAAATATTTAACTTCAAATAAAAACTACACAGAATCATTCTGCCAAACTTCTTTCTCTTCTGTGCATTCAACTAACAGAGATGAACCTTACTGTTGATTGAGAAGTTCTGAAAAACTCTTTCTGTACAAATTGCAAGCGGACATTCCGAGCACTAAAGGGCCAACAGTGGAAAAATATATATCTTCAAATAAAAACTACACAGAAGCATTCTGCCAAACTTCTTTCTGTTCTGTGCATTCAACTAACAGAGTTGAACCTTACTGTTGATTGAGAACTTCTGAAAGACTCTTTCTGTAGAAACTGCAAGCGGACATTCTGGGCGTTAAGTGGCCTATACTGGAAAAAGTAATATCTTCAATTAAAACTACACAGAAGCGTTCTGTGAAACTACTTTCTGAACTGTGCATTCAACTAGAAGAGTTGAAGCATATTTTTGATTCAGGAGTTTTGAAACACTCTTTCTGTAGAAAGTGCAAGTGGACATTTTGAGCGCAATGGGGCCTATAGTGGAAAAAGGAATATCTTGAATTGAAAACTACACAGAATCATTCTGCCAAACATCTTTCTGTTCTGTGCATTCAGCTAACAGAGTTGAACCTTATTTTTCATTGAGAAGTTCTGAAACTCTCTTTCTGTACAAACTGCATGCGGACATTCGGAGCCCTAAGGGACCTATAGTGCAAAAAGGAATATCTTCAAATTAAAAGTACAGAGAAGCATTCTGCGAAACTTCTTTCTGATCTGTGCATTCAACGAGCAGAGGTGAACCTTACTTTTGATTGAGGAGTTTTGAAACACTCTTTCTGTACAAACTGCAAGGGGACATTCGGAGCGCTAAGGGGCCTATGGTGGAAAAAGGAACATCTTCAAATAAAAACTACACAGAAGCATTCTGCCAAACTTCTTTCTGTTCTGTCCATTCAACTGACAGAGTTGAACCTTACTGTTGATTGTTAAGTTCTGAAACACTCTTTCTGTAGAAACTGCAAGCGGAGATTCGGAGCGCTAAGGGGCCTATAGTGGAAGAAGGAATATCTTCAAATAAAAACTGCACAGTAGCATTCTGTGAAACTTCTTTCTGATCTGTGCATTCAACTAGCAGAGTTGAGCCTTACTTTTGATTGAGGAGTTTTGAAACACTCTTTCTGTAGAAAGTGCAAGCGGATATTCGGAGCGCTGAGGGGCCTTTAGTCTAAAAAGGAATATCTTGAATTAAACACTACACAGAAGCATTCTGCGAAACTTCTGCCTGATCTGTGCATTCACCTAGCAGAGGTAAACCTTACTTTTGATTGAGGAGTTTTGAAAGAGTCTTTCTGTAGAAACTGCACGGGGACATTCGGAGCGCTAAGGGTCCCATCGTGGAAAAAGGATTATCTACAAAAAAAACTACACAGAATCATTCTGCCAAACTTCTTTCTGTTCTGTGCATTCAACTAACAGAGTTGAACCTTACTGTTGATGGAGAAGTTCTGAAACACTCTTTCTGTAGAAACTGGAAGCAGACATTTCAGGCATAAAGTGCCCTATAGTGGAAAAAGTATATCTTCAAACAAAAACTACACAGCATCATTCTGCCAAACTTCTTTCCGTTCTGTGCATTCACCTGGGAGAGTTGAAGCTTACTGTTGATTGAGGACTTTTGAAACACTCTTTCCGTAGTAACTGCAAGGGTACATTCGGAGGGCTAAGGGGCCTATAGTGGAAAAAGTTATATCTTGAAAAAATACTACACGGAATCATTCTGCCAAACTTCTTTCTGATCTGTGCATTCAACTAGCAGTGTGGAACCTTACTTTTGACTGAGGAGTTTTGAAACACTCTTTCTGTAGAATCTGCAAGTGGACATTTGACGCACTAAGGGGCCTAGAGTGGAAAAAGGAATGACTTGAAATAAAAACTACACAGAATGATTCTGCCAAACTTCTTCCTTTTCTGTGCATTCAACTAACAGAGTTGAACCTTATTTTTGGATGAGAAGTTCTGAAACTCTCTTTCTGTACAAACTGCAAGCGGACATTTGGAAAGCTATGGAGCCTATAGTGGTAAAAGGAACATCTTAAAATACAAACTACACAGAAGCATTCTGCGAAACTTCTTCCTGATCTGTGCATTCAACTAGCACAGTTGAAGATTACTTTTGATTGAGAAGTTGTGAAACTCTCTTTCTGTAGAAACCGCAAACAGACATTCGGAGCGCTAAGGGGC
>NW_026656079.1:0-6193 GCF_009828535.3 Hylobates moloch
ATGGTGACTCCAAGAAGCTTCATCATTGGGGTGGTAAATCCCAAAATCTTCATCATCGTGCTGATGACTCCCAGAAGCTTCATTATCATCAGGGTGGTGACTACCAGAAGCTTCATCATCAGGGTGTTGACTCCCAGAAACTTTATCTTCATCCGGGTGGTGACTCCCGATTCCTCATCATCATCGTGGTGGTGACTCCCAGATGCTTCATCATCATCGGGGTGGTGACTCCCAGACGCTTCGTCATCATTGAGGTGGTGACTCCCAGAAGCTTCATCATCATCGGGGTAGGGACTCCAGTAGTTTCATAATCATCGGGCTGGTGACTCCCAGAATTTCGTCCTTGGGTTGGTAATTCCCAGAAGTTTTATCATCAGGGTGGTGACTCCCAGAAGCTTCATCATTGGGGTGTGATTCCCAGAACCTTCATAATCGGGGTGGTGACTCTGAGAAGCTTCATCATTGGGGTTTTGACTCCCACAACCTTCATCATCGGGGTGGTGACTCCCAGAAGCTTCATCATCAGGGTGGTTACTCCCAGAAGCTTTAACATCATTGGGGACATGAAGCACTGAAACTTAGTCATCATCAGAGTGGTGAAACCCAGAAGCTTCATCATAGGGGTGGTGATTAACCAAAGCTTCATAATGGGAGTGGTGATTCCCAGAAACTTCATCTTTGTGGTGGTGACTCCCAGAGGCTTCATCATCGGGGTGGTGATTCCCAGAAACTTCATCATTGAGGTTGTGATTCCCAAAAGTTTCATCATCGTGGTGGGGACTCCCTGAGCTTCATCATCAGTGGGGTGGTGACACCCAGATGCTGCATCATCATCATGTTGGTGACTCCCAGAAGCTTCATCATCAGGTTGGTGAATCCCAGAAACTTCATCATTGGGATGGTGAGTCCCAGAAACTTCATCATCAGGATGGTGACTCCCAGAGGGTTCATCATTGGTGTGATGACTCCCAGAAGGTTCATCATCATCAGGGTGGTGACTCTCAGAAGTTGCATCATTGTGATGGTGTCTCCAAGAAGCTTACTCATCATCGGGATTGTGATTCCAGAAGCTTCATCATCATCGGCTTGGTGACTTCCAGGAGCTTCATCATCGGGTTGGTGAATCCCAAAATCTTTATCATCAGGATGGGGATTCACAGAACTTTCATCATTGGGGTGGTGACACCCAGAAGTTTCATCATTGGAGTGGTGACTCCCAGAAGCCTCATCCTCAGGATGGTGACTCCCAGAAACTTTTTCATCGGAGTGATGACTCTCAGAAGCTTCATCATCATCGGGTTGGTGATTCCCAGAAGCTTCATAATCTTCGGGATGGTGACTCCCAGAAGCTTCATCATCATCGGGGTGGTGACTGCCTGCAGATTCATCATTGGGCTGGTGATTCCCAGGAGCTTCATCATCGTTGTGGTGATTCTCAGAAGCTTCATCGTCGGTATGTTGACGACCAGAAGCTTCATCATTGGGGTGGTAACTCCCAGAAGCTTCATCATCGGGGTTGTGATTCCCAGAAATTTCATCATCTCGGTGGTGACTATGAGAAGCTTCGTGATCAGGTTTATGGCTCCCAGAAGCTTCATCATCCTTGAGGTGGAGACTCCCAGAAGCTTCATCATCTTTGGGATGGTGACTCCCAGAAGCTTCATCATTATCATGGTGGTGACTCCAAGAAGCTTCGTCATCATTGGGGTGGTGACTCAAAGAAGCTTCATTATCATTTGTTAGGTGACTCCCAGAAGTTTCATCATCATCTGTGTGGTGAGTCCCCGTAGCTTCGTCATCATCGGGGTGGTGACTCCCAGAAGACTCATCATCATCTGGTTAGTAATTCTCAGAACTTTATCCTCGGGGTGTTGACTCCCAGAAGCTTTATCATTGGCATTTTGACTCCCGGAAGCTTCTGCATCATCAGGGGGATGACTCCCACTAGCTTCATCATCGGGGTGGTGATTCCCAGAACCTCTATCATTGGGGTTGTGATTCCCTGAAGCTTCATCATCAGAGTGGTGATTCCCAGAGGCTTCATCATCGTTATGGTGTCTCCCGGAAGCTTCTGCTTTGGGGTGGTGACTCCCAGAAGCTTCAACATCATTGGGGTTGTGACTCCCAGAAGATTCATCATCATCTGGGTTGTGAATCCCAGAAGCATCATGATCAGGGTGGTGCTTCCCAAAATCTTCATCATCGGCTTGGGGACTCCCAGAAGCCTCATCATCAGGTTGGTGGCTCCCAGAAGCTTCATCATCAATGGTTTTTTGACTCCAAGAAGCTTCTTCATCGGGGTGGTTACACACATAACTTTCATCATTGAGGTGGTGTCTTCCAGAAACTTCTTCATCACTGGGCGATGACTCGTAGATGCTTCATCAGAATCGGGGTGGTGACTTCCAGAAGATTCACCATCTTCTGTATGGAGACCCCCAGAATGTTCATCATCATCGCGGTGCTGACTCCCAGAATCTTTATCATCGGGGTGGTGAATACTAGAAGTTTCATCATCAGAGTGAGGAATCCCAGAAGCTTCAACATCCGGTTGGTGACTCCCAGAGGCTTCATCATTGGGGTGGTGAATCCCAGTATCTTCGTCATTGGGGTGGTGACTCTCAGATGCTTCATCATCATCATAGTCGAGACTCCCAGAAGCTACATCATTGGGTTGGTAATTCCCAGAAGCCTCACAATTGAGGTGGTGATTCCCAGAATCTTCATCTTCGGGGTGGTGACTAACAGAAGCTTCCTCATTGGGGTTGTGATTCCCAGAAACTTCATCATCGAGGTAATGACTCTGAGAAGCTTCATTATGAGGGTGGTGATTCACGTAATTTTCATCATCGCAGTGATGACTCCCAGAAGATTCTTCATCATCAGGGTGGTAACTCCCAGAAGCTTCGTCATCAGGGTGGTGATTCCCAGAAGCTTCATCATCAGGGTGGTGATTCCTAGAAGCTTTATCATCGTCAGCGTGGTGACTCCCAGAAACTTCATCGTCGTCATCGTGGAGAATCCCGGCAGCTTCATCATCGGGGTGTTGCTTACCAGAAGCTTCATCATCACGGCAGTGACTCCCAGAAGCTTCATCATCGGGGTGGTGATTCCCAGAAGCTTCTTCATCAGGATGGTGAATCCCAGAAGCTTCATAATCGGGGTGGTGACTCTCAGAAGCACCATCATCATCAGGTTGGTGACTCCCTGAAGCTTCATCATCGGGGTGGTGATTCCCTGAAGCTTCATCGTTGCAGTGACTCCCAGAAGCTTCATCATCGGGGTGGTGAGTCCCAGAAGCTTCATCATCAACGGGGTGGTTACGCCCAGAAGCTTCATCGTCATCCAGGTGGTGACGCCGAGAAGCATCATGATCGGGGTGGTCACTCCCAGAAGCATCATGATTTTGGTGGTGCTCCCAAAATCTTCATCATCGGGGTGGCGAATCCCAGAAGTTTCATCATTGGGGTGGTGATTCCCAGAGGTTTCATCATCGTAGTGGTGACTCCCAGAAACTTCTTCATCAGGGTTTTGACTCCCAGAAACTTCATCATCTTCGAGGTGGAGACTCCCAGAAGCTTCATCATCATCGGGGTGGTGACTCCCAAAAGCTTCATCTTCATCTGGGTGGTGACTCCCAGAAGATTCATTATCATTGGCCTGATGACTCCCAGAAGCTTCATCATCATAGTGATGGTGACTCCCAGAAGCTTCATCATCAGGGTCGTGAATCCCAGAAGCTTCATCATGGCGGTGGTGGATCTCAGAAGCTTCATCATCGTTTTGTTGACTCCTAGAAGGTTCATCATCGGGTTGGTGAATCCCAGAAGTTTCATCATTGGGGTGATGACTCCCAGAAGATTCATCATCATCAGGGTGGTGACTGCCAGAAGTTTCATCATCGGGGTGGTGACTCCAAGAAACTTCATCATCATTGGGATTGTCACTCCCAGAAGCTTCATCATCATTGAGTTGGTGACTTCCATAAACTTCATCATCGGGTTCGTGACTCCCAGAATCTTCATCATCGGGGTGGGGAATCACAGAAGCTTCATCATCAGGGTGGTGACTCCCAGAAGCTTCATCGTAGGGATGGTGACTCCCAGAAGCTTCATCATCATCAGGGTAGTGACTCCCAGAAGTTTCATCATCATGGGGGTGGTGATTCCCAGAAGCTTCAACATCATCAGGGTGGCATCAGGTTGGTGATTCCCTGAAGTTTCATTATCGTGGAGTTGACTCACAGAGGCTTTATCATCGCGGTGGGGACTCCCAGAATCTTAATCATCGGGGTGGTGACTCACAGAAGTTTCAACATCGTCAGGGTGATGACTCCCAGAAGCTTCATAATCTGGGTGGTGACTCCCAGAAACTTCATCATCATCGTTGTTGTGACTCCCAGAATATTCAGCATCGGGGTGGTGAATCCGAAAGCTTCATCATCGGGTTTGTGGCTCCCAGAAGCTTCATCATTGGGGTGTTGAATCCCATAGGATTCATCATCAGGATGGTGATTCCCAGTAGCTTCATTATCGGGGTGGTGACTCCCAGAAGATTCATCATCGTGGTGGTGATTCAGAGAAGCTTCATCATCAGTGTGGTGATTCCCAGAAGCTTCATCATTGGGGTGGTGACTCCCAGAAGCTTCAGCATCAGGGTGCTGATTCTCAGAAGCTTCATCACCATGGTGGTGATTCCCAGAAGCTTCATCACTGGGGTGGTGACTCACAGAAGCTTCATCATTGGGGTGGTGATTCCTAGAAACTTCATCATTGGGGTGGTGATTCTCAGAAATTTCATCATCTGGTTGGTGACTCCGAGAAGCTTCATCATGGCTGTGGTGAATCCAAGAAGGTTCATCATCGGGGTGGTGACTCTCAGAAGCTTCATCATCATCAGGTTGATGACTCCCTGAAGCTTCATTATCACATGGGTGGTGACTCCCAGAAGCTTCATGATTATTGGGGTGGTGACTCCCAGAAGATTCATCTTCAGGGTGGTGACTCCCATAAGTGTCATCAGAGGGGTGGTGCTTCCCAAAATCTCCATCATCGGGGTGGTGACTCCCCGAAGTTTCATCATCAGGATGATGAATCCCAGAAGCTTCATCAGGTTGTTGACTCCCAGAGGTCTCATCATTGGTGTGGTGAATGACAGAAACTTCGTCGTTGGGGTGGTGACTCCGAGAAGCTTCATCATTGGGGTTATGAATCCCAGAGGCGTCATCATCATGGTGGTGACTCCCATAATTTTCATCATCACGGTGAGGATTCCCAGAAGCTTCTTCATCATCAGGGTGGTGACCCACACAACCTTCGTCATTGGGGTGGTGACTCCAAGAAGCTTCATCATCGTCGGGTGGTGACTCACAGTAGCTTCTTCATCATCAGTGTTTTGACTCCCAGAAGCTTCATCATTGGGTTGGTGAATCCCAGAAGCTACATCAAAGGGGTGGTTACTCCCAGATGCTTCATCATTGGGGTGGTGACACCTAGAACCTTAAACCTCGGAGTGATGACTCCCAGAATTTTCATCATCAGGGTAGTGATTCCCATAAGCTTCATCACTGGGGTAGTGACACCCAGAAGCTCCATTGTCATCAGGGTTGTGACTCACTGAAGCTTCATCATTGGGGTGGGGACTCCCAGAAGTTTCTTCCTCATCAGGATGGTGACTCCCAGAGCTTCATTATCATCAGAGTGGTGACTCCCAGAAGCTTCATCATTGAGGTGGTGATTCCCAGAATTTCATCATCAGGTGGTGACTCCCAGAATCTTCATCATTGCTATGGTGAATCCCAGAAGTTTCATCATTGGGGTGGTGACGGTCAAAAGCATCATCATCATCAGGGTGGTGACTCCCTGAAGCTTCATCAACAGGGTGATGATCCCCAGAAGTTTCATCATCATCATGGTGACTCCGAGAAGATTCATCATCAGGGTGGGGACTCCCAGAAGCTTCATCATTGTGGTGCTGATTCCCAGAAACTTCATCATCGGGGTTGTGACTCTGAGAAGATTTATCATCGGGGTGTTGATTCCCAGAAGCTTCATCATCATCGGGGTGGTGACTTCCTGAGGATTCATCATCAGATTGGTGATTCCCAGCAGATTCATCATCGTTGTGATGACTCCCAGAATCTTCATCATCAGGGTGTTGACTCCTAGAAGCTTCATCATTGGGGTGGTGAATC
>NW_026656080.1:0-6192 GCF_009828535.3 Hylobates moloch
ATAGTATTCTCTGATGGTAGTTTGTATTTTTGTGGGATTAGTGGTGAGATCCCCTTTATCCTTTTTTATTGTGTCTATTTGATTCTTTTCTCTTTTCTTCTTTATTAGTCTTGCTAGCGGTCTATCAATTTTGGTGATCTTTTCAAAAAACCAGCTCCTATAATTTTCAATATATTTTTTCGAAATATACTTTTTTGAAATAAGTAAACATTATTTTTAAAATATTTAATGGTAAGAAACATTATTTTATTGCTAACTACTGAATTATAGAAACAAGAAAAAACATGGAGGCCTTTCATAAATTCACCCTATTACGAAGACTTTAATTTAAAAATTTCTAACAAAAGCCATATAATCATCTAATTAAGCCACTCCTTATACTTAGGTTGTAATCACTATGAAGATATTCACTGAAATTGGTTCTCTGATGTGAAATTGAGTATAATTTAATTGAGTAGTTCTATTTTGTTTGTGGTAAGGGCAGAAGATATTTTATTTATTTCCCAGTTGTTAATACTTGTTTCAGATTTTCTTGTGATAAACATTATTCTGTTTTCAGTGTATCTTGTTCTCTACATCCAGAAAGGGCCAACTCAATTCTGATTGCTATTTTCCAAATTTTTCTTTATACACTAGCATTATTTTATTCAGCAGTAATGTTACTTTCTAGAATGCACTTGTGTGATTAGAACAATCTCTAACTCTCTTAGGCCATCTGGGATCTATTTCAAACATACTGTAGGAGAAAATTAAGCAATTAATTATTGTTTTGTAGTGTCAATTGTGTATTTGTAAATGTAGAGAAATTCAAATCTCTATGAGAACATTGATTATAACTGTACGTCCTTATGTAAGTGAAAGAAATTTTTATTGATTTACTTAATAAAATTTGGGAGGCCAGGCATTGTGGCTCATGCCTATAATCCCAGCACTTTGGAAGGCAGAGGTGGTCAGATCACGAGGTCAGGAGATCGAGACCATCCTGGCCAACATGAGGAAACCCCGACTCTACAACAACAACAAAAAAATTCAAAAATTATCTGGGCATGGTGGTGCATGCCTGTAATGCTGGCTACTCTGGAAGCTGAGGCAACAGAATTAGTTGCTTGAACCAGGGAGTCAGAGGTTGCAGTGAGCTGAGATCGTGCCGCTGTGCTGCAGCCTGGCGACAGAGTGAGACTCTGTCTCAAAAAACAAAGTTGGGAAGTATAAGAATTATATTTTGCAAATCTCTAACATGATTCAATTTTGTATGGCCTTTTGTGTCATTATGAGAAAATTGTAAGCTTAATGTATGTGTTTCTAGTCTCCACAGGATGGTTTTATTTATATATATATGTGTACACACACACACACACACACACACACACACACACACACATATATATAAAATCTTTAAAATTATTCAATTGGGCTGCAAAGAGCACATAGTATTTTCTGAAATGACCATTGTGGGTGCATTGTATGTAATATAAAGCTTAGTTATATGGCTATAGGCTAAATTTAAAAAAACTTTACATGTAGTAATAAGTCTAAATCAGTAGACCAAAATATTACTTGTAGTATTACTTAAATTATAACTTAAAACTAGAAATCCAAAAATATGTGAAACTAAATACATCAAATCTCTGGATTATTGAATTTGAGATTCTTTTTTAGCTAAATACATTTCCTACATCTTCTAATGATAAAGAGCTACACATGACATGTAAAGTTTCTAAAATGTAGCCTGTTAACTTATGGCTAAGCTTTTAAATTACATATTTTTAAATGGAACCAGATGTCAAGAATTGTGAGGGGTCTGACACATTGCCATACAAATTAACCTGCTACAATTTTACTGATGCTAGTGGAAGACTCTATAACCAGAGGTAAAGAATGGTTCATTATCAAAGCAATAACAGTATGAAGAATATCAACATTTTTATGCCAATTCCCTGAGCCCCAATTCCCACAAGGTGATATAAACAGAGTCAGTGACACCTGTACACACACTGTGGATTGTATCACCAAAGAGGACTCCTAAGCTTCGGGAACTCAAATATTTTGTGAGAATCTGTATATATACCTGAGAGCTATATATACCTAAGAGCTATAGTTAATTTCAAGCATAGTGCCATTCCTTACCAGTTTTTGAAAGAAACCTTTTGAGTTGAGATTGTAAACTGTTAATATATTTTGGTTCTAACTGCTTTTATGCATATTGACATAAATATTTTTCAAATATGTCTTTAAGTTTCTCATAGAATAGACTTTTAACATTTTAAATAACATTTTGAGAGCATCTATAATATTATAATATTAAAACACAGCTTTCATGTTTTTCTTTCTTAGTCTCAACAATTGTGAGATTTCAACTGGTGAAGGCTACAACAATTAGATTTAGAGGCATATGGGTCAAACTTGTTGGTTCCTAGTTTTCATTCTAATTTAATTGAATATCAATAAAATATGGTATCTCTGACTAGATTTAAAAACTAAAAATTCAAATGAACTTTTAAATTAGTCTTCACTTTGATCTGGACCAGGCTTTTTTTGATATTGCATAATATTTTCTAAAAGTTAAAAAAAGTTATTTTGGAAGTTGTGTCCTAGTCAAGCTATGCCAGGTACATGTTAATTAGCACTTTCATTCTGTTGCTCTAAAAATTCAATCTTAAGCTCAGAAAATACATTTATTTTTCTGTAATAAAACAAATTATGTGGCATCTTGTGTTGCCTACTAGAAAGTAATTTGGTTCATATTATTTGGAAGAAATATATTCTTTTTAGTTTCTTACTTTCAATAATTTTTTACTAAAAAAGTTATCTGACTTTCGCATACATTGTTTAGATAAAATTTCTATCTAACAAATTATAACATGTAATTTTATTAACAGCATTTAGTTATGAAAAGTTTTTAGTATTAAGAGTTTTGAACAATGTGTATGGTCCATGGGTGCAAAAGTTTTTTCATCATTTTAATAAAAATTCAAAGTTATGAAATAAATATTTTTTCATCTTAGCCTACAGGGAGATTTATTTTACTTACCTGACTTAGAGGTATTCAAAATGCTACATGGAGCAATATTAAAGGGTCCTTTAAGTGCCAGTGGAATTGAATCCCATTTTCCCTTAACTTTATGAAAAAAAAGGAATAACATTCAATCTTTCTGTTTCTATTCTCTTGCTTGTTACTGAACTGCTGCTTCTTTAGTGAATGACTAGAGCTTTTATGAGTTTGCAGGAAGAATAAGAAAGAAGGCTTATATATGAATTTTATCACAATGTGTTGTGTTTTCTTGCATGAAAAAGATGTGTAGTTACCAAGTGACATAACTGGAATTCAAACTTTATTGTCTCAAAAGTATAAAAAAGATGGATATTTGGAAAGGTAACGCATGATGGATGAATAAATATCTTACTTATATCTAGAAACATACACAGATGAACACCTTTCTAATAATACCTACGAACTTACTTTCGAATGTCAACTTGCATACTTGGGAGCTTGACCGACTCATCAAAGATAATAAAATACTTGGTCTATATCTACACTTATGAATTTCTTCAGACATATTGCTAACTTTCTTTCCCACATGTTGTCAAATTTGAGAATTAATTTATCTTTCCTTCATTTTAATAAGGGTTAAAAAGGATCTTATTTCAATGGAATAAAGAAACCGGGGAAAAATATAATACAACATTAACTTGGGCCAGAAAGAAAACAGTTTATAAAAAGGCATTTCAGCTATCCCATCTGTTCAAAAGTTTTCCTCATATAAAATATTTTTTATAATTCCAACATGTGAAGGATGAATGGAAACATTTTGGCAGTGAGTTAAGCCTGGAATGAAAAAGGCTGTTCTTGGGTGCAGCATTCCTCTCTTTTGTAAGAGAAAACTGAGTAATGTGACCAGCTAGAAGAAAGTGTTTCCCAGCTTTCATTGCTGCTAGGTTTGTTCATATGTACAACTTCTGCTCACTTGTATAAAAGTATAAGCTAGGTAGGACTTCAGGGAAGGTTCCATAAGTGGAAGGAGCTCAAAGCTTTTTTTTTTTTTCCCTCTCCTACTTTCTCCTATTGCTTGACTGAAGCACGAGTATAATCACTGGAGATTTAATAGTCATTTTTGACACTGAAGTGACTTTGAAGATAAAAGCTAGGCTCTTAAAGATAGAACTGTGGAAAAAGAGACGTCTGAGTCCCTGAGGACCGTGTATAGCTGCATATAAACTCCAAACTGCTTTTTACATAACAGAGAATTACCTCCTATCTTGTTTAAGCCACTGGCCCTTAAACTTGACTGCAGAATGAACATTCCTGAAGAGTTTTGAATATTTGAGATGCCAGGGTTCTATCCCTAGATACTATGATTTAACTTCTATAGAATGCATTGGGAATCTTCAAAGCTCCCCAAATAACTCTAAGACGAAGCAGTTTGATAACCACTGGTTTAAAAGTTACTTGTTTTTCTGGGTGAGGGAGTAGTTTTTTACAGCCGAAGACTTCGTTAACTTTTACATCTTATCTTACACAGTTGGATTTAAGTAAAATTTTTGTATTTATTATAGCCTGGTAATCTCAGATGGATCCCCAGATACAAAATTTATCATGTCAAATATGTTAAAGCTGAGCTAGTTTCTGTCTACTACAGTTAGGAAACTGTATAACTTTAGTATTCACTACTTAAAAATACGACCAAAGATAAATTTATTTAAAAATTTATGGATATTCTGTTAACGTGTCTGGCACAATATTTCCAGGGTGACAGTGAGTAGCAAATAAAATTGAAATATTTTTGCTGTATTATGTTGTAGGGAAGATTATTTCTCATAATAAGGGGTTTAAATTTACTGATTTGATTATTTTAATTAAATTTAAATAATAATAAATTTAAACGGAATTTAAAGTGTTTAAAAAAATTAACATTTGTATAAATTTAAGGGCTACAAGTACAGTTTTGTTATGTGGGTATTGCACAGTGATGAAGTCTAAGCTTCTAGTGTAACCATGACCCGAATAACATTACATTGAACCCATTAACTTCTCATTCCTCACACCTCTAGCACCCTTCCACCCTTACAAGTCTCCAGTGTCTATTATTCCACACTCTCTATCCATGTGTATACCTTATTTAGTTCCCACTTATAAGTAAAAATATGCAATATTTGACTTCCTGTGTCTTAGTTGTTTCACTTAAGATAAAAGCCTCAAGGTCCGTTCAGGTTGCTGCGAAATATGTGATTTCATTCATTTTTATGGCTGCGTAGTATTCTATTGTATATGTATTTTATATTTTCTTTCTCTAATTATCTATTGGTGGACACTTAGATTGATTCCACGTCTTTGCTATTGTGAATAGTGTTGCGATAAACATGTGAGTGCAGGTTATCTTTTGCATATAATTTTTTTCAGGGGGTAGATACCCAGTAGTGTGATTGCTGGATTGAATAGCAATTCTATTTTTTAATTCTTTGAGAAATCTTCATACTGTTTTCCACAAGGGACTAATATCCAGAATTAATGAGGAACTCAAACAACTCAGCAACAACAATGAACAAATAACCTATTAAAAAGTGGGCAAAGAAGACGAACAGACATTTTTTAAAAGAAGACATGCAAACGACCAACAAACATATGAAAAAATGCTCACCACTGCTAATTATCAGAGAAATGCAAATTAAAACCACTATCTTACACCTATCAGAAATGCTATTATTAAAAATTCACAAAATAACAGACATTGTCAAGGATAAGGACAAAAGGGAGCACTTACACACTGTTGGTGGGAAAGCAAATTAGTATTTTTGAAATCCTTAAGACTATAAGAGGCTAGATTGAGTTACCTGGATAATATGGAGCCAAATTTAAAGTAGCTTTTATAAAAGCTGAGTATGGGCTATCAGGACATTTTAGAATCCTGAGAACCCCAGAAAGAGGGGTGCATCCAGTCCCTCACTAGTATTTTTTTATGGGCTTTTATTAGGTATTCAAGAGAAAGATTGGTGAAAAGTCAGGAGACATGGAAAAGCCCTTCTTAGAGGCACAGGTAAGCAAGACTTGTCAATGTTTGAGGTTTGACAAGAGTACTTGGAGAAGTCCATTCATGCTCTGGGCCCTGCATGAATACAAGGTGGTGATAGGCTACCACTGAGGGACATGCACACACACACACACACACACACACACACACACACACACACACACAC
>NW_026656081.1:0-6191 GCF_009828535.3 Hylobates moloch
AGCGATTCTCCTGCCTCAGCCTCCCAGGTAGCTGGGACTACAGGCATTTGCCACCATGCCTAATTAATTTTTGTATTTTTAGTAGAGACGGGGTTTCACCATGTTGGCCAGGATGATCTCGATCTCTTGATCTCGTGATTTGCTGGCCTCAGCATCCCAAAGTGCTGGAATTACAGGCGTGAGCCACCATGCCTGGCCTGTTGTGATTTATTGCACAGAAAATCCAGATTTGGCTAAGCTCCCCTACTATGTGCTTCCATAGCCCTCATTCTTCCACTGTCATAACTCTAGATGCATGTATCACAAATGCTTGCTCTATCTTCCCTCCCATCATACCCTCAGTCCTTTGAAGGTCTTGGTTGTGCCTGTATCATTCATAGTTGTATCCTCAGTGCCTCATGCAGTGCTCAGCACATAGTAGGGGCTCAATAGATATTTGTGGAGTGGAAAGGATAAAGTACAATGATTTAAGCTTGAGAAACACCAATCAGCAGGGCTTTCTGTACATACCAGGCTCTTTGTCTCACTATGGAGAGTTGTGTGCATTGTTGACGTTTGCTATAGGGAGTTTGTCTCCTCTAAGATAAAAGACCAGGAAAGACTGTAACATGTGATCCCTTCCAGTGTCTGCTCATCCATACTGTCAAAATCCTAACCATCCTTTAAGACCAAGCTCAATTCCCACCTTACTTAGGAAGGAAGACTCTCCTGGATCCCAGATCCAGCTGGAATTTTTCCCCTTAGTATTTACAGCAGTTAGCACCTGTCTTATAGCCTTGATCAGATGTTTATTTAAAATTCTTGTATGTTCTTATTGTAATCCCATCCCCCTCCTTCCTTCACCAATTAGACTGCTTTTTGAATAGTATCCCTGGAACCTAGCCCAGTGCTGCACACACAAAACATCTCAATAAATGTTTGTTAATGAATAGTTACTGAATAAATCAATGAATGGATACTTTCATTCACCCTTTTATTCCTCCCAGCATTTAGTACTGCTTTGCACATTGTAGGTACTTGAGAAATCTGCACACTCACACCCCCACTCACCCGCCACTCCTGCAACTTCTCCAATATTTGGGAGAGGACTGACAATTTTATCTAGTCTTCTGGGTGATTCCTGAGTGATTCTCCCACAGAGAACAGATAGAAATGAGATAAGTGCAGTCCTCTCTCATTCTAATCCCTTGTAATCTGGGCCTGCCAATAGAATTGTTGTGTTTACCAAATCAGTGGTCTGGTTCTGGTTTTCTTCCCTATGGATGTTCTTTAGCATTTTGCATTGCTTATAATCCATAGGAAGATGTTTGTTTGTTTTTTGTTTGTTTTGGTTTGGTTTGGGTTTTTTTTTGAAATGGAGTCTTGCTCTGTTGCCCAGGCTGGAGTGCAGTGGCGTGATCTCAGTTCACTGCAAGCTCCGCCTCCTGGGTTTATGCTATTCTTCTGCCTCAGCTTCCCGGGTAGCTGGGACTACAGGTGCCTGTCACCACGCCCAGCTAATTTTTTGTATTTTTAGTAGAGACGGGGTTTCACCGTGGTCTCAATCTCCTGACCTCGTGATCCGCCCACCTCGGCCTCCCAAAGTGCTGGGATTACAGGCATGAGCCACCGCACCTAGCCTCTTTTTTTTTTTTTTTTTTGAGATGGAGTCCTGCTCTGTTGCCCAGTCTGGAGTGCAGTGGCATGATCTTGGCTCACTGCAACCTCCATCTCCCAGGTTCAAGCAATTCTCCTACCTCAGTCTCCCAAGTAGCTGGAATTACAGCGCCTGCCATCACGTCCAGCTAATGTTTGTATTTTTAGTAGAAGTTTCACCATGTTGGCCAGGCTAGTCTCAAACTCCTGACCTCAGGTGATCTACCTGCCTCAGCCTCCCAAATTGCAGGGATTATAGGCATAAGTCACCACGCCCAGCTGGGAAGTTGTTTTAAAAATTCAATTCTAAGTATGAATTCAGTTGTAGAGTTTCCTGAAACTCTTCAGTTTGTTTCTTGATTTTTTTTTCCTAAATGAATAATTACGTTCTTTGCCTATGGTCACGTACTAAACCACAACTCTCTTTCAATACCACCATCCTCCCTCCACCAAAGGTTTGATTTGCTATAAACTATCAATATTGAATTAGCAATTTACTACCGTTCAGAATTTTGATGTCCCAGATAATAGGAATCTTGGGGTTCCAGGCCTTTCAGTGGTGGAAGAAGAGGTAACCTGGGATTTACATCAAGGTAGCTGTCTATTCGTGGGGGTCCCAAATCTACCTGGCTGACTAGGAAGAATGTTGGCCCAGAATGAGGCCTGACCCTTCCCTCACTTAATGATTTCTGAATCCCTCTTGCTGGATCTACAAAATGGAAATTCGACTTACCTCCCAGGTCTGTTGTGAGGGTCAAATAAGAACTTGGGTAAGTTTTCATAAACTTTATAGTGCTATACAAATATATAGCATTGATAAAGCCACCTCCTCTATCAATGAGTCCTGCCTCGTGTCTGAATTCTAGCATTCAAAATTTATACCTTTCCCTAAATAATGACTTTCATGAGTTTTGGCAGACAATGTTGTTTGTTGCTCCAATAGTCAGTCCCTTCTCCCTTGCTAATATGACTGCTTTTATTTGGTGCATTGACATGCCATGGATCATGGATCCCTCATGATCCATGGCACATCATTGCCCCAAAGGTGGAGCACCACGTCACTGGTTCCCTGAGGTGGAGCACCAGTGGAACACCACCTTGAGGTGGACCACCACATCATGCTTTTTTATTTGGGGCAGTGATATGCCACGGATCAGGATGGATCATGATCAGTATCAGTCAAAGGAATCCTTGATGGAACATTTGCTCTTCCAGCACCCCCATGCAACTAAGGGTGGTCTTGTAACCCAACCCTGGCCAATGAGATATAAGAACACATTCGCTGATAAGTTGCCAGAGACGAGTTGTCTCCTAGTAAGAGGAAAACCAGCTTTTCCATTCCACGTCTTTCTTTTCTTTCTGTCTTGAACATGGTTATATGTAGACACAATGGCCAGGGCCATGAAAAGCCATTTTACAAACATGAGGCAACAAGCCTAGGGATAGCAAGCTTAGGCAACAAGCCTCCTCTGCCTTCCCCAAAACAGAACCAAAGATTGGAGCCAGAAAAGCAAGACGCTTAGTGCTCACTCTTAAACCAAGCACAGAGAGGTTAAGTAATTTGCCCAGCATCACACAGCTAGTAGGAGGTAAAGTGGAGAGTTGAACCAAGTGTTTTATTCCCAAATGACTGTTTTGTTTTGTTTTGTTTTTTCCACTGCATCTTTTTTCTTACCTGTAGTCCTGGTCTCTTCCTACACTCATCCTGGGTGATCATACCCAGGATCATACTTTCTAGCAAAGAACTCCAAATCTACATTCCTAGCCCCAGGCTAATAAGAGCCAATCCCCCTCACATTTCTGCTGGATGGTCTCAGGCTGTCTTACTAGTACATCAAGCTCCTATGTCTAAAACTGAACTCATTTATCCTTGCAACTTCAATACTTTTTCCTTCTCTTGATTAAGTTCATTTGAGTTCGTGGAATCTCAAGTCTCCTACTCATCACGTGGTGTTGAGGACAGAAGGTAGGTTTTGAAATCAGAATATTTGACTTCAGATTGATCAGAAGTCAGTTGCAGAATCATTGAAAGGGTTGAAGAAATCCATCTCTGTTGAGCTTCCAGGAACAATAACCAAAGCCACAATGCCGATCTGAATTGCCAAGAGAGCTGTTCCTGTCTCTGGTCCCCTCGGGACCATGACTGTACTAGGGAGAGAAGCCAGCATCACCAGGAGGCAGCCACTGCCACTGGCAGCTCCAGCCCCAGGACATATCTGCTACAATTCACCCCAGCAAAACAGGATGGGATGTCTGCCACTTATCCTGAGTCTGTTTTTATCTCTTTCCATCAAATCATTGGTACCCTGCAAAAGCCCTCAATTCCATTGTCTTTTTAGGTACCATTCTTCTCTAGTGCCAGAAGTATACCAGGAGACAGGAGCATGTCCCCTGTCACCAGTGTCCCATCCCAATTCACTGCCAGTGACAGCGGGACATTGCCAATACCCCACCCACCACAAGTGATGGAATCTTCACTGCCAGCTGGCCAGCAAGTAGTTCATCCCTAAAATCCCATTTTAGAGTGTGCTTCCTAGGATCACTTCTCTTACCAACTGCCTTAGACAGGAATCCCTGCAAACAGACTTTAAGCTGGAGAGTGGAATGCAGAAAGTTTACTCAAGTGCTTCAGGAAATATGCCTCTAAAGAAGGAAGGAAGGGCTGGGCGCGGTGGCTCACGCCTGTAATCCCAGCACTCTGAGAGGCTGAGGTGGGTGGATCTCCTGAGGTCAGGAGTTTGAGACCAGCCTGGCCAACATGGTGAAAACCCGTCTCTACTAAAAATACAAAAATTAGCCGGGTGTGGTGGCAGGTGCCTGTAGTCCCAGCTACTTGGGAGGCCGAGGCAGGAGAAGTGCTTGAACCCGGGAGGCAGAGGTTGCAGTGAGCCCAGATTGCGCCACTGCACTCCAGCCTGGGCGACAAGAGTGAGACTTTGTCTCAAAAAAAAAAGAAGGAAGGAAGGTGGGAATGGGCAGAGGGAGAAGCTGACTTGTGATTTGGTTGTAATTGAGGCCTTACTCAACCCAAAGCCTCCACTCACAGCATTCCTATCTGCCATAGAGGCTTTACATACCTTCACATCTGCTGGATTCTGTGACGAAAGTGGAAGAGCAGCTTGCACAGCAACTGCGCGTATGAAGCTGCCTCTCACTCCAGGCGTCCCAAACCTGGCAGCTTTCAGGATCCTGCAGGGAGCTCTGGAGCAGTGCTGGCCCTTCACTTGTCCTAAATTGAAGCAAGAAGATCAGTCACTGGCCGTGGGCTGCCCCTAAGAAGGAAGCAGAACTGTAGGTGGGGCATTCCCTGCCACTGACCACAGTTCCCAGAGAGGGGTGCAGCTGTGAAAATCTGCAGGCAGTGTGCCCAGCATCTGGAGGACAGGGCACCGGCCCTGAAGAGGGATTGGAGGTGGAGCACCACAGCATCCACTGCACATGAGTGTTTCACTCTAAATGAAGGAAACAGCACCATGCTGGAGAACGGGGAGGGCAGTGAATTTGGCCCTGGGACCTGTGTTTGTGTCCCAGTTCCCAAACTTACTCACTCTGTGACTGTGTTTAAGTAATGTCACATTCCTGAACGTTTGATTCCTCATTTGAGTAATGGTTATGATCACAAGAACACCTTGCCCTGCCTCTGCACGTGGCTAAAGTCAAACCAAATGAGAATCTGGTGGTGAGAGCCCATGGTAAAATATTGTACGAGTGTGAGGAGTTCTGATTAATGGGGTCTGATTTCAAAGAAGTGTGCACAGGGGATGTTGAGGTCTAGAGCAGAGCTCACTGAGGCTTATGCCAGAGTCTTAGCTGGCAGAGTTTTACAAGGAGCCGGAGAAAGCTGCTTATCTCTGGGCTTCCAGGAAAAGAGGACTAGTAGGGAAAGAGCCCTACAAGAAGGAGGAAACTTGGTGAAGAAAGTAGAAGCGAAGAAAAAAGAGATGGAATCCCAGTAAGGAAGACAGAGAAGAAAGTGAAGTCAACATTTGTTAAACAACTACGATGTGCCACGTGCTAGGCTTGGCACTTGTACCTGCATTATCTCTCCATAAAGGAGGTGATTCTCAGAAACTTTCGATTGCAAGTGAAAGGAAATCCAACTATCTTTTTTCTTTTCTTTTTTTTTTTTTTTTTTTTTTTTGAGATGGAGTCTTGCTTTTGCTCTGTCGCCCAGGCTGGAGTGCAGTGGCGCGATCTCGGCTCACTGCAACCTCTGCCTCCCGGGTTCAAGTGATTCTCCTGCCTCAGCCCCCCAAGGAGCTAGGATTACAGGCATGTGCCACCACACCCAGACAATTTTTATATTTTTTGTAGAGACATGGTTTCACCATGTTGGCCAGGCTGGTCTTGAACTGCTGACCTCAGGTGATCTGCTCGCCTCAGCCTCCCACAGTGCTGGGATTGCAGGCATGAGCCACCGCACCAGGCAGGAAATCCAACTATCTTAAGCAAAAAGAACTCAGTAAAATCCCAGAATTCACCACTATATAATTCATCCATGTAACCAAAAACCACTTACACCCCAAAAGCTTTTTTTTTTTTTTTTTTTTTTTTTT
>NW_026656082.1:0-6191 GCF_009828535.3 Hylobates moloch
GAAACTTCTTTCTGATCTGTGCATTCACGTAGCAGAGGTGAACCTTACTTTTGATTCAGGAGTTTTGAAACACTCTTTCTGTAGAAACTGCAAGGGGACATTCGTAGCGCTAAGGGGCCTATAGTGGAAAAAGGTGTATCTTGAAATAAAAACTACACAGAATCATTCTGCCAAACATCTTTCTGTTCTGTGCATTCAATTGACAGAGTTGAACCTTACTTTTGATTGAGAAGCTCTGAAACTCTCTATCTGTAGAAACTGCAAGCTGATATTCCGAGCGCTAAGTGGCCTATGGTGGAAAAAGGAATATCTTCAAATAAGAACTACACAGAAGCACTCTGCGAAACTTTTTCTTATCTGTGCATTGCACTAACAGAGTTGAACCATACTTTTGATTGACGAGTTTTGAAACATTCTTTCTGTAGAAACTGCAAGGGTATATTCGGAGCGCTAAGGGGCCTACAGTGGAAAAAGGAATATCTTCAAATAAAACCTACACAGAATCATTCTGCCAGAATACTTTCTGCTCTGTACATTCAACTAACAGTGTTGAACCTTACTGTTGATTGAGAAGTTCTGAAACACTCTTTCTGTAGAAACTGCAAGCGGACATTCCGGGCGTTATGTGGCCTATAGTGGAAAAAGAAATATCTTCAAATAAAAATTACACAGAATCAATCTGATAAACTTCTTTATGTTCTGTGCGTTCAACAAACAGAGTTGAACCCTACTGTTGATTGAGAAGTTGTCAAACAATCTTTCTGTAGAAACTGAAAGCGGAGATTCGGGGCACTAGGGGGCCTATAGTGGAAAAAGGAATAACTTCAAATTAAAACTACATAGAAGCATTCTGCGAAACGTCTTTCTGATCTATGCATTCACCTAGCAGAGGTGAACCTTACTTTTGATTGAGGAGTTTTGAAACACTCTTTCAGTAAAAACTGGCAAGTGGACATTTGGAGCCCTAAGGGGCTTACAGTGGAAAAATGAATATCTTCAAATAACAGCTACACAGAATCATTCTGCCAAACTTCTTTCGGTTCTGTGCATTCAACTAACAGAGTTCAAACCTACTGTTGATTGAGAAGTTCTGAAACACTCTTTCTGTGGAAACTGCAAGCGGATATATGGAGCGCTAGTGGGGCTATAGTGGAAAAAGTAACATCTTCAAATAAAAACAACACAGAAGCATTCTGCGAAACTTCTTTCTGATCTGTGCCTTCAACTAACAGTGTTGAACCTTACTTTTGATTGAGAGGCTCTGAAACTCTCTTTCTGTAGAAACTGCCAGCGGACATTCGGAGGGCTAAGGGGTCTATAGTGGAAAAAGGAATATCATCAAATAAAAACTGCACAGAAGCATTCTTCAAAACTTCTTTCTGATCTGTGCTTTCAACTGGCAGATTTGAACTTTACTTTTGATTGAGGAGTCTTGAAACACTATTCTGTAGAAACTGCACAGGGACATTCGGAGCGCTATGGGGTCTATAGTGAAAAAAGAATTATCTTCAAATAAAAACTACACAGAATCATTCTGCCAAAATTCTTCCTGTTCTGTGCATTCAACTAAGAGAGGTGAATCTTATTGTTGATTGAGAAGTTCTGAAATACTCTTTCTGTGGAAATTGCAAGCAGACATTTTGGGCGTTAATTGGCCTATAGTGGAAAAAGGAATGTCTTCAAATAAAAATTACACAGAATCATTCTGATAAACTTCTTTCTGTTCTGTGCATTCAACAAACAGAGTTGAACCTTACTGTTTATTGAGAAGTTCTCAAACACTCTTTCTGTAGAAACTGAAAGCGGACATTCGGAGCACTAAGGGGCCTATAGTGGAAAAAGGAATATCTTCAAATGAAAACTACAGAGAAGCATTCTGCGAAACTTCTTTCTGATCTGTGCATTCACCTAGCACAGGTGAACCTTACATTTGATTGAGGAGTTTTGAAACACTCTTTCTGTTAAAACTGCAAGTGGACATTTGGAGCACTAAGGGGCTTATAGTGGAAAAATGAATATCTTCAAATAACAGCTACACAGAATCATTCTGCCAAACTTCTTTCACTTCTGTGCATTCAACTAACAGAGTTCAAACCTGCTGTTGATTGAGAAGTTCTGATACACTTTTTCTGTGTAAACTGCAAGCGGACATAAGGAGCGCTAAGGGGGCTATAAAGGAAAAAGTAACATCTTCAAATAAAAACAAAACAGAAGCATTCTGTGAAACTTCTTTCTGATCTGTGCATTCAGCTAGCAGGGTTGAACCTTACTTTTGATTGAGACGTTGTGAAACTCTCTTTCTGTAGAAACTGCAAGGGCATATTCAGAGCGCTAAGGGGATTATATTGGAAAAAGAATATCTTCAAATAAACGCTACACAGAAGCATTCTGCCAAACTTCTTTCTGTTCTGTGCATTCCAACAACAGAGTTGAAACTTACTTTTGATTGAGAAGTTCTGAAACTCGCTTTCTGTAGAAACTGCAAGCGGACATTCAGAGAACTAAGGGTTCTATAGTGGAAAAATGAATATCTTCAAATAAAAACTACACAGAAGAATTCTGCGAAACTTCTTTCCCATCTATGCATTCAAGTAACAGACATGAAACTTACATTTGATTGAGGAGTTTTGAAACAATCATTCAGTAGAAACTGAACGGGGACATTCGAAGCGCTAAGGGGCCTATAGTGTAAAAAGGAATGCCTTAAATTAATAACAACACAGAAGCACTCTGCGAAACTTCTTTCTGATCTGTGCTTTCCACTAGCAGTGTTGATCCATACTATTGATTGAGGAGTTTTGAAACACTCTTTCTGTAGAAACTGCCAGGGGATATTCGGAGCGCTAAGGGGCCTACAGTGGAAAAAGGTGTATCTTGAAATAAAAACTACACAGAATTATTCTGCAAACTTCTTTCTGTTCTGTGCATTTAACTGACAGAGTTGAACCTTAGTGTTGATTGTTAAGTTCTGAAACACTCTTTCTGAAGAAACTGCAAGCGTAGATTCGGATCGCTATGGGGCCTATAGTGGAAAAAGTAATATCTTCAAATAAAAACTGCACAGTAGCATTCTGTGAAACTTCTTTCTGATCTGTGCATTCAACTAGCAGAGTTGAAACTTACTTTTGATTGACGAGTTTTGAAAAACTCTTTCTGTAGAAAGTGCAAGTGGACATTCGGAGTGCTAAGGGGCCTATAGTGTAAAAAGGAATGTCTTAAATTAATAACAACACAGAAGCATTCTGCGAAACTTCTTTCTGATCCGTGCATTCACCTAGTAGAGGTGGACCTTACTTTTGATTGAGGAGTTTTGAAACACTCTTTCTGAAGAAACTTCAATGGGACTTTCAGAGCGTTAAGGGGCCTATAGTTTAAAAACGTATATCTTGAAATAAAAATTACACAGAATAATTCTGCCAAACTTCTTTCTGTTCTGTTCATTCAACTGACAGAATTGAACCTTACTTTTGATTGAGAAGCTTTGAAACTCTCTATCTGTAGAAAATGCAAGCTGATATCCCGAGCGCTAATTGGCCTATGGTGGAAAAAGGAATATCTTCAAATAAAAACTACACAGAAGCACTCTGTAAAACTTCTTTCTGATCTGTGCTTTCCACTAGCAGAGTTGATCCATACTATTGATTGAGGAGTTTTGAAACACTCTTTTAGTAGAAACTGCAAGGGGACATTCGGAGCGCTAAGGGGCCTATAGTGGAAAAAGGAATGTCTTCAAATTAAAACTACACAGAATCATTCTGCCAAACTTCTTTCTCTTCTGTGCGTTCAACTGACAGGGTTGAACCTTACTTTTGACAGAGAAGCTCTGAAACTCTCTTTCTGTAGATACTGCAAGCGGATATTCTGAGCGCTAAGGAGCCTATGGTGGAAAAAGGAATATCTTCAAATAACAACTACACAGAAGCATTCTGCGAAACTTCTTTCTGATCTTTGCATTCAACTAGCAGAGCTGAACGATACTTTGAGGAGTTTTGAAACACTCTTTCTGTAGATACTGCAAGGGGATATTCGGAGCACTAAGGGGCCTATAGTGGAAAAAGGAATATCTTCAAATAAAAACTACACAGAATCATTCTGCCCAACTTCTTTCTGTTCTGTGCATTCAACTAAACGAGTTGAACCTTACTTTTGATTGAGGAGTTTTGAAACACTCTTTCTGAAAAAACTGCAGGCCGGCATTCGGAGCGCTAAGGGGCCTATAGTGGAAAAAGTAATATCTGCAAATAAAAACTAGACAGAAGCATTCCTCCAGCCTTCTTTCTGATCTGTGCATTCAGCTAGCAGAGTTGAACCTTCCTTTTGATTCAGGAGTTTTGAAACACTCTTCTGTAGAAACTGCACGGGGACATTCTGAGCATTAAGGGGTCTATAGTGAAAAAAGGAATATCTTCAAATAAAAACTACACAGAATCATTCTGCCAAAATTCTTTCTGTCCTGTGCATTCAACTAACAAAGTTGAACCTTACTGTTGATTGAGAAGTTCTGAAACACTCTTTCTGTAGGAACTGCAAGCGGATATTCCGGGCATTAACTGGCCTATAGTGGAAAAATTAATATCTTCAAATAAATATTACACAGAATCATTCTGCCAAACTTCTTTCTGTTCTGTGCATTCAACAGAGTTGAACCTTACTGTTGATTGAGAAGTTCTCAAACACTCTTTCTGTAGAAACTGAAAGAGGACTTTCGGAGCACTAAGGGGCCTATAGTGGAAAAAGGAATAACTTCGAATTAAAACTACAGAGAAGCATTCTGCGAAATTTCTTTCTGATCTGTGCATTCACCTAGCAGAGGTGAACCTTACTTTTGATTCAGGAGTTTTGAAACACTCTTTTTGTAGAAACTGCAAGGGGACATTCAGAGCGCTAAGGGGCCTACAGTGGATTAAGGTATATCTTGAAATAAAAACTACACAGAATCATTCTGCCAAACTTCATTCTGTTCTCTGCATTCAACAGAGTTGAACCTTACTGTTGATTGTTAATTTCTTAATCAATCTTTCTGTAGAAACTTCAAACGGACATTCCGGGCTTTAAGGGGGATATAGTGGAAAAAGAAATGTCTTCAAATAAAAACTACACAGAATGATTCTGCCAAACTTCTTTCTGTTCTGTGCCTTCAACTAACAGGGTTGAACCTTACTGTTGATGGAGAAGTTCTGAAACACACTATCTGTAGAAACTGCAAGCGGACATTTGGAGCACTTAAGGGCCTATAGTGGAAAAAGGAATATCATCAAATTAAAACTACACGGAAGGATTCTGTGAAACTTTTTTTTGGTCTGTGCATTCAACTAGCGGAGTTGAACCTTACATTTGATTGAGGAGTTTTGAAACACTCTTTGTGTAGAAACTGCAAGTGGATATTCGGACCACTAAGGAGCCTATAGTGGAAAAAGGCGCATCTTCAAATAACAACTGCACAGAATCATTCTGCCAAACTTCTTTCAGTTCTGTGCATTCAACTAACAGAGTTGAACGTTGTTGTTGATTGAGAAGTTCTGAAACACTCTTTCTGTAGAAACTGCAAGCGGACTTTCCTTTCGTTAAGGGGCCTATAGTGGAAAAAGGAATATCTTCAAATAAAATGCTACACAGAAGCATTCTGCGAAACTTCTTTCTAATCTGTGCATTCAAGTAACAGAGTTGAACCTTACTTTTGATTGAGAAGTTCTGAAAAACTCTTTCTGTAGAAACGGCAAGCGGACAGTCGGAGGGCTAAGGGGCCTACAGTGCAAAAAGGAATATCATCAAATAAAAACTACACAGAAACATTCTGCGAAACTTTTCTCTGATCTTTGCTTTCAACTAGCACATTTGAAGTTTACTTTTGATTGAGAAGTTGTGAAACTTTCTGTAGAAACTGCAAGAGCACATTCGGTGGCCTAAGGGGCCTTTAGTGGTAAAAGGAATATCTTCAAATAACAACTACACAGAATCATTCTGCCAAACTACTTTCTGTTCTGTGCATTCAACTAACGGACTTGAACCTTACTTTTGATTGAGAAGTTCTGAAAGTCTCTTTCTGTAGAAACTGCAAGCGGAAATTCGGAGCCCTAAGGGGCCTATAGTGGAAAAAGTTATATCTTCAAAATAATACTACACAGAAGCATTCTGCGAAACTTATTTCTTATCTGTGCATTCACATAGCAGAGGTGAACCTTACTTTTGAT
>NW_026656083.1:0-6189 GCF_009828535.3 Hylobates moloch
CTTCCCAGACGGGGCGGCCGGGCAGGGGCTCTCCTCACTTCTTCCCAGACAGGGCGGCCGGGCAGAGATGCTCCCCACCTCCCAGACGGGGCGGCGGCCGGGCAGAGGCTTCAATCCCAGCACCCTGGGAGGCCAAGGCAGGCGGCTGGGAGGCGGAGGCTGCAGCGAGCCAAGACCACGCCACCGCACTCCAGCCCTGGCAACACGGAGCACCGCGGAGTCCCAGCACCTCGGGAGGCCGAGGCGGGCAGAGCACTCGGGGTCAGGAGCTCAGACCAGCCTGGGCAACATGGCGAAACCGCGCCTCCAGCCAAAGGAGAAAAAGCAGGCAGCGGTGGTGGCCGCGCCGGCAATCCCAGGCAGGCCGCCGGCCGGGGCGGGAGAATCACGGGAGGCGGAGGCAGGGGGTCTGCAGTGAGCGGACTAGATTCCAGCTCGGGCCACAGAGGGAAAAAGAAAGAGAGGGGGGGGGGGGGGGGGGGAGGGAAGGAAGGAAGGAAGGAACTTGTTCTGCATTTTCTTTGAAGTACAGCTGTTTTTTTCTGGGAAGCCAGAAAGCTAGAAATAACTGCAGCCATGTTGACCAGCCCAGCCTCCAAGACCCCAGGGATCATGCCAGGGGAGTGGGTCTCTTCCCCCTTCTTTCCTGGCTGTGCTTCCACCTTCTTCCCCACCTCATGTCCCATCCCCAAGGTCAGAGTCTGAAAAGCCACCAGGTGGGCCAGGTTGGTTGGTGCAGATTTGGCTCCAGGTTGGGTAAATTAAGCAGTGCTGGGTTGTTGTTTTTCTGAAAGCGAGGGCACCTTCTAAATAATTCAATTCAGTCATCCCTAGCATGGACCTTTTTTTTTTTTTTTTTTTTGAGACTGAGTTTTGCTCTGTCACCGAGGCTGGAATGCAATGCTGGGATTACAGGCATGCACCACCATGCTCAGCTAATTTTTATTTTTAGTAGAGACGGGGTTTCACCATGTTGGCCAGTCTGGTCTTGAACTCCTGACCTCAGGTGATCCACCCACCTTGGCCTCCCAAAATGCTAGGATTACAGGCGTGAGCCACCGTGCCCGGCCGCACTGGGCTTTTTTGAGGTTGCAGTGGGTATCTTGTTTTCACTGTCACATCAGGTAAATCAAGCTCTTGGCTCAGAGCACATAGGTGGATAAGGAGCAGCAGTGCAAAGGCCACCCAGTGCCACATGTGCCCAGAGCCAAGAGGGGCAGTCCCTGGAGTGGTGCATGCAGCCAGCCACAGTGGGAGGGACCCCCGTGCAGGGTGGGTGGGAGCCAGGAGTGGAGTCTACCTTCTTTAGACTGCGAATGGAGGTGCAGGACTCTCCGTGGAAATGAACTCACTGATCCCCATGAGAGAACAGGAGTTGAAGTGACCAGACAATCAGAAAACCGACCTGCCAGACTCAGCCACACACGAGATCATCTGCAGAGTTTTTTTTTTTTTTTTTTTTTGAGATGGAGTCTTGCTCTGTCCCCCAGGCTGGAGTGCAGTGGCACGATCTCCGCTCACTGCAAGCTCCGCCTCCCGGGTTCACGCCATTCTCCTGCCTCAGCCTCCCGAGTAGCTGGGACTACAGGCGCCTGCCACCACGCCCGGCTAATTTTTTGTATTTTTAGTAGAGACGGGGTTTCACCGTGTTAGCCAGGATGGCCTCGATCTCCTGACCTCATGATCCGCCCGCCTCAGCCTCCCAAAGTGCTGGGATTACAGGCGTGAGCCACTGCGCCCGGCCTACCTGCAGAGTTTTATAAACTCTCAACACAGGGGCCACATCCTCAACCAATCACATCATTACCTTAGGGCTGGACCCCAGGCATTGCTTTTTTAAAAAATATTGAAAAAACTCCTCAAGTGAGTCCAACATGTAGGAAAATTGGGAAATGAAGCTCTAAAGAAATGTCGATGTGATTAATGGATCATAGAGAACCATGATTTAAATTAAGTGGGCAGGTGGTATCATCAACACATTTTCTGTGTCTGGAGAAGGAGGTTGGACCCAATATCTAAATGGAGAACCACTACCCACCCAACATCCACTCCTTAAATTAAACGGGAGTCTGTGTACATTTGATGGCGGATTCAGGTTTCTACCTCAAGGAATCTTTCTCCTAAATGGACCCGGGTGAGGCAGGATAGGCAGTCAAGAAGGTGACCATGTCCTCCAAATGCAGCACCCATGGGGACCGTAAGTCAAAACAATAATCCCCAGCCTTCACTTTCTAATTGAGTTCATTCACACAAAACCATCTACAGAAGGGAGTTTTCCCTGTAGAGAGCATGAACATTTGATTTTACCTGTTCACAAACTGACCCTTTCCTTGTTATAATAGTAAAAACACATCCCTGGGTGGAGACTTAAGATGCTAAAGAGATGTGTGCACAGCTACTGCACCTGTGTGCCCAGGGGACCACCCAGCACATGCTTACTAGTAACACCTCTTCCCACCCCCTTGTGTGTAACCATCCGAGACTCCCATAAAGGGGAGTCTGCCTTGAGCGGGTCTTTGCTGTCTCATCCTTGGGAGCAGCCGGCCCTGAATCCTTGCTCCCAGGATGTCCTGTCTATTCTGCACTTAACTTTCAAAATCCTCTATTTCCTTTGCAATCAGTTACTCTATGCTGCATCTCTTTGCTGTGTGTCACTTGATTGATTTCCTTTAAATTAAGATGACAAGAACCAAAGTCTTACAAAAGTGGCCTTTAATAAATGAATCCAGCCTATTTGGGAAGGGACTTTTGCAGACCTCTGCAGACTGCAGGACTCTGCCTGTCAACTCATCCATAAAATGTCCTCCCAAGACCAGCAGCATCAGCACCACCTAAAATACACATTCTCAGGTAATCCCAAACAAGTAAAATCTGAGAAATTGTCACCAAGAGGATCGTAGGGAGACGTGACAACTCAAGGCAATGTGGTGTCCTGGATGGGGAGGAAGGAAGAGGAGGGCATTGTGTAAACACTAAGGAGGCCTCAGTAAGGTATGGGCCTTAGATCACCGCAATATACCCAGTCAGTTCATCGCTTGTGGCAAATGTGCCATACTAATGTACCATGTTAACAACAGGAGAGGCTGGGCGCGGTGGCTCACACCTGTAATCCCAGCTCTTTGGGAGGCCCAGACGGGCGGATCACTTGAGGTCAGGAATTCGAGACCAGCTTGGGTAACATGGTGAAACCGCATCTCTACTAAAAAAATACAAAAATTAGCTGGGTGTGGTGGCACACACCTGTAGTCCCAGTACGTGGGAGGCTGAGGTAGGAGAATCACTTGAATCCAGGAGGTGGAAGTTACAGTGAGCCAAGATCGGGCCTCTTCAATCCAGCCTCGGTGACTGAGTGAGGCTCCATCTCAAAAAAAAAAAAAAAAAGAAGAGAAAAGAAAACAAAGAAAAGTAATAGGGGAAATGATGTGGGGACAGTAGGGAGCTCAATGGACTTTAGAAAGCTATTCTAAAACAAATTCTTTTTTTTTTTATTTTAAGACTGAGTCTGGCTCTGTCGCCCAGGCTGGAGTGCAGTTGCACGAACTTGGCTGACTGCAACTTCTGCCTCCCGGGCTCAAGCAATTCTCCTGCCTCAGCCTCCTGTGTAGCTGGGACTACAGGCACATGCCACCACGCCCGGCTAATTTTTGTATTTTAGTAGAGACGGGGTTTCGCCATGTTGGCCAGGCTGGTCTTGAACTCCTGACTTCAAGTGATTCCCCCGACTCAGTCTCCCAAAGTGCTGGGATTACAGGCGAGAGCCACCGCACCTGGCCTATGAATTCTATGTTTTAATGCACACTCTCAGGCCCCACCCCTGGCCTACTAAATCGGAAGCTCTGAGTTTGGGGCCCCTCGTCTCTGGATCAACAACACCTTCAGGATATGGTACTATCACTAAGACCAACTAGTCACCAGAGACTCCCAATGCCTCTGTAGTTCAAGAGTCAAATCGGGAATTTAGAGGTTGCCAAATTTAGGCCACAAAATACACCATCTGGGGCAGGGAGATAAATAGGCAGAGCAGAGAGGATTCGGGGGGCAGTGAAAATATCCCCCATGATACTCCAGTGGTGGATACTCATGAGGCCTTTGTCCAAACCCACAGGATGTACAACACCCAGAGCGAGCCCTAATGAACACCATGGACTCTGGGTGCTGGTGATGTGTCCAGGCAGGCTCACTGATGGAACAGGTGCACCGCTCAGCTGGGGATGCTGGGCGGGGAGAGGCTGTGCTGTGTGGGGAGGGAGTCTGGGGGGACTCTGCTGTCCACTGAATTTCCCTGTGAACCTAAAACAGCTCTGAAAAAGAAAAGTCTAGAGCCAGGCATGGTGGCTCACCCCACACCAGCCTGGGCAACAAGAAATCCCATCACTACAAAAAATTATTTCCAAAAATTTGAATATCATAATTATAATAAAGTCTAATAAAAACAATACAGGGCACAGCACTCATGCCTGTAATGCTAGCACTTAAGGAGGCCGAGGCAGGTGGATCACTTGTACTCAGGAGTTCAAGACCAGCCTGGGCAACAAGGCAAATCTTCATCTCCACAAAAAAAACACAAAAATTAGCCGAATTGGTGGTATGATCCTGTAGTCCCAGCTACTTGGGAGGATTAGACTGGAGATTGCCTGAGCCTGGGAGGTCGCGGCTGCAGTGGGCAATGATCCTGCTACAGCAGTCCAGCCTGGTTGACAGTGGGAGACCCCATCTCAAAAAAGGATAGAAAAAAAAGAAAAAAGAAAACTATTTAGGATACCCAATAAAGGCTGAGTTTCAGATAAATAATGAATGATTTAGAACAAGCTGATACTAAAGAAAAAAATGTTTATCTGAAACCCAGATTTCCCTAGGCATATCGTGTATTTAATCCGGACACCCTCCTTGGACAATTGTACTTTACAGAAAAACAGTGCGTAACAGCATGTCAATCAGGAGACTCCGTTTTTTGTTACAAAATATTGAAAACTAATAAGCTGTTTATTGAAAGAACAGCAACACAAGCCAAAATAAACCTATAACAATAGACATAATGAAACAAAAACCAAAATTCACTGGGGAGGAAAAAGATTTAAACAAACATCCTGGGAATTCCTATCTAGGGCACTCGTCTGTGTGCCGGGCGCCCTTTATGTGTCAAACGTCATCTGATAACATCGGTGAAAAATCACCATTCACACTTCCTTGGTGCAGCAGACAGACCCGATGACAAAGTCACTGTGAAGTGGCTTCTGGATGTGTTTTCTGGTGGCGTCTTAAGGTCGTCGGCCGACCGAAGGCTCTTGGACACTTGGGACATTTGTAGGGTTTCTCTCCGGAGTGGATGCGCTGGTGGTCCTTCAGATTCGCCTTGTAGGTGAAAACTTTACTGCAGTCTTTACATTCAAAGGGCTTCTCCCCTGTGTGGCTTCTCTTGTGACACTTCAAATAGGACTTCTGGGTGAACTGCTTCTGGCAGACGTCACACGTGTAGGGCCTCTCGCCGGTGTGGACTCGCTGGTGATATTGCAGGCCTATGTGCTGCATGAAGCGCTTCCCGCAGAGATTACATTGAAAGAGTCTCTCTCCTGTGTGTGATCTCATGTGGACGGCTAGCTTGCCGCGATACTTAAACCTCTTACTGCACACCTCACATGCAAAGGGCAGCAGTTTAACTTCTCGGCCATCCAGGTGACTGACCGGGCCTGCAGGGCCTGGGGAATAAACTGAATTTATCTCAGCTTGTCCCGGGGATTCTCTGTTGCCCACAGGTGTGGCTTCTCTTTGAGGCTCTTTTTGGGAAATGGAGGTGGCGTCTGGTTTGCTTCTTTTGAGATCTCTCAGATTCAGAGCGTCTCCTCTGCTCCCGCTGTGAGTCGAAGCTTCTCCCTCCACAACACAGGCAGCAGGTGTGTCAGCATCCACATTTTCCACAGAGGCTATTTTCTGGGGTTCCTTCCCCTCCTTAGCTCCCACCACACCTGCTGGGAGAAGGGATTCCACACACAACAGTTAATAAGGCGCATTTTCAATACACCAAACTCATTGCAACCAAACACTGATGTTGGCTGACAACTTCCCCTCAAGCTCAAGCCTAAGACATTGGACTGTAGGTTTCTGGAGAGTAAGGGATGGAGAGGCTTTGGCAGCTAAGTGCCAACTCCCCCAGACATGATAATGCTGGGACCCCAGCCCCGCACCCCAGAA
>NW_026656084.1:0-6188 GCF_009828535.3 Hylobates moloch
AATGCCAAATGAGGCCATTGAGCAAATCAGGGCTATCTGCCTTAGGGCCTGGGAGAAAATCCAAGACCCAGGAACCGCCTGCCCTTCCTTTAATACAATAAGACAAGGCTCTAAAGAGCCATACCCTGATTTTGTAGCAAGACTTCAAGATGCTGCTCAAAAGTCAATTACCAATGAGAATTCCCGTAAAGTCATAGTGGAGTTGATGGCATATGAAAACGCCAATCCGGATTGTCAATCAGCCATTAAGCCATTAAAAGGAAGGGTTCCCGCAGGATCAGATGTAATCTCAGAGTATGTTAAAGCATGCGATGGAATTGGAGGAGCTATGCATAAAGCTATGCTTATGGCTCAGGCAATCACAGGAGCAGATATCTCTGTAATTGCTTTAAATCAGTGGCCAAAAAATTGGCCTAAACAAAAGGCTGTAACAAGACTTGTCGGCGTAGGCACAGCTTCAGAAGTGTATGAAAGTACAATGATTTTACATTGTTTAGGGCCAGATAATCAAGAAAGTACTGTTCAGCCAATGATTACTTCAATTCCTGTTAATCTATGGGGTCGAGATTTGTTACAACAATGGGGTGCAGAAATCATTATGCCCGCTCCATTATACAGCCCCATGAGTCAAATAATCATGACTAAGATGGGATATATACCAGGGAAGGGATTAGGAAAAAATGAAAATGGCATTAAAGTCCCAATTGAGACTAAGAAAAATCAACAAAGAAAAGGAATAGGGTATCCTTTTTAGGGGCGGCCACTGTAGAGCCTCCTAAACCCATTCCATTAACTTGAAAAGCATAAAAACCGGTATGGGTAAATCAGTGGCCGCTACCAAAGCAAAAACTGGAGGCTTTACACTTATTAGCAAAGGAACAATTAGAAAAGGGACACATTGAGCCTTCATTCTCACCCTGGAATTCTCCTGTATTTGTAATTCAGAAAAAGTCAGGCAAATGGCGTATGTTAATGGACTTAAGAGCCATAAACGCTGTAATTCAACCCATGGGGCCTCTCCAACCTGGATTGCCCTCTCCGGCCATGATCCCAAAAGACTGGCCTTTAATTATAATTGATCTTAAGGATTGCTTTTTTACCATTCCTCTGGCAGAGCAAGATTGTGAAAAATTTGCCTTTACTATACCAGCCATAAATAATAAAGAACCAGCCACCAGGTTTCAGTGGAAAGTATTACCTCAGGGAATGCTTAATAGTCCAACTATTTGTCAAACTTTCGTAGGTCAAGTCCTTCAACCAGTTAGAGACAAATTTTCAGATTGTTATATCATTCACTATATTGATGATATTTTATGTGCTGCAGAAACAAGAGACAAATTAATTGACTGTTACACATTTCTGCAAGCAGAGGTTGCCAACGCAGGACTAACAATAGCATCTGATAAGATCCAAACCTCTGATCCTTTTCATTATTTGGGGATGCAAATAGAAAATAGAAAAATTAAGCCACAAAAAATAGAAATAAGAAAAGACACGTTAAAAACACTAAATGATTTTCAAAAATTGTTAGGCGATATTAATTGGATTCGGCCAACTCTAGGCATTCCTACCTATGCCATGTCAAATTTGTTCTCTATCCTAAGAGGAGATCCAGACTTAAATAGTAAAAGAATATTAACCCCAGAGGCAACAAAAGAAATTAAATTAGTGGAAGAAAAAATTCAGTCAGCGCAAATAAATAGAATAGATTCTTTAGCTCCACTCCAACTTTTAATTTTTGCCACTGCACATTCTCCAACAGGCATCATTGTTCAAAATACTGATCTTGTGGAGTGGTCATTCCTTCCTCACAGTACAATTAAGACTTTTACATTGTACTTGGACCAAATAGCTACATTAATTGGTCAGACAAGATTACGAATAATAAAATTGTGTGGTAACGACCCAGACAAAATAGTTGTTCCTTTAACCAAGGAACAAGTTAAACAAGCCTTTATCAATTCTGGTGCATGGCAAATTGGCCTTGCTGATTTTGTAGGAATTATTGATAATCATTACCCAAAATCAAAAATCTTCCAGTTTTTAAAATTGACTACTTAGATCTTACCTAAAATTACCAGACATGAACCTTTAGAAAATGCTCTGACAGTATTTACTGATGGTTCCAGCAATGGAAAAGCGGCTTACACAGGGCCAAAGGAGCGAGTAATCAAAACTCAATATCAATCAGCTCAGAGGGCAGAGTTGTTTGCAGTCATTACAGTGTTAGAAGATTTTAATCAACCTGTTAATATTATATCAGATTCTGCATATGTAGTACAGGCTACAAGGGATGTTGAGACAGCTCTAATTAAATATAGCATGGATGATCAGTTAAACCAGCTGTTCAATTTGTTACAACAAACTGTAAGAAAAAGGAATTTCCCATTTTATATCACTCATATTCGAGCACATACTAATTTACCAGGACCTTTAACTGAAGCAAATAAAAAAGCTGACTTACTGGTATCCTCTGCATTCATAAAAGCACAAGAACTTCATGCTTTGACTCATGTAAATGCAGCAGGGTTAAAAAACAAATTTGATGTCACGTGGAAACAGGCAAAAAATATTGTACAACATTGTACCCAGTGTCAAGTACTACACCTGCCCACCCAAGAGGCAGGAGTTAATCCCAGAGGTCTGTGTCCTAACGCATTATGGCAAATGGATGTTACCCATGTACCTTCATTTGGAAAATTATCATATGTTCATGTAACAGTTGATACTTATTCACATTTCATATGGGCAACATGCCAGACAGGAGAAAGTACTTCCCATGTTAAAAAACATTTATTATCTTGTTTTGCTGTGATGGGAGTTCCAGAAAAAATTAAAACTGACAATGGGCCAGGTTATTGTAGTAAAGCTTTCCAAAAATTCTTAAATCAGTGGAATATTACACATACAACAGGAATTCCTTATAATTCCCAAGGACAGGCCATAGTTGAAAGAACTAATAGAACACTCAAAACTCAGTTAGTTAAACAAAAAAAAGGGGGAGACAGTAAGGAGTGTACCTCTCCTCAGATGCAGCTTAATCTAGCACTCTATACTTTAAATTTTTTAAACATTTATAGAAATCAGACTACTACTTCTGCAGAACAACATCTTACGGGTAAAAAGAACAGTCCACATGAAGGAAAACTGATTTGGTGGAAAGACAACAAAAATAGGACATGGGAGATAGGGAAGGTGATAACCTGGGGAAGAGGTTTTGCTTGTGTTTCACCAGGAGAAAATCAGCTTCCTGTTTGGATACCCACTAGACATTTGAAGTTCTACAATGAACCCATCGGAGATGCAAAGAAAAGCGCCTCCACGGAGACGGAAACACCGCAATCGGACACCATTGACTCGCAGGATGAATCAAGTGGTGATATTAGAAAAACAGATGAAGTCACCACGCACCAAGAAGGCGGAGCTGCCAACCTGGGCACAGTTAAAGAAGCTGACACTGTTAGCTAGAAAAAGCCTAGCTAGCACAAAGGTGACACAAACCTCAGAAAAAATGCTGTTTGCAGCTTTAATGGTTGTATCAACGGTGGTAAGTCTCCCCATGCCTGCAGGAGCAGCTGCAGCTAATTATACCTACTGGGCCTATGTGCCTTTCCCGCCCTTAATTCGGGCAGTCACTTGGATGGATAATCCTATTGAAGTATATGTTAATAATAGTGTGTGGGTAGCTGGTCCCACAGATGATCGTTGCCCTGCAAAACCGGAGGAAGAAGGAATGATGATAAATATTTCCATTGGGTATCGTTATCCTCCTATATGTCTCGGGAGAGCACCAGGATGTTTAATGCCTGCTATCCAAAATTGGCTGGTAGAAGTACCTACTCTCAATCCCACCAGTAGATTTACTTATCATATGGTAAGCGGTATGTCACTCAAACCACAGGTAAACTATATACAAGACTTCTCTTATCAAAGATCATTAAAATTTAGGCCAAAAGGAAAACCTTGCCCCAAGGAGATTTCCATAGAAAAAAAAGATTTAGTTTGGGAAGAATGTGTGGCCGATAGTGCCGTGATTTTACAAAACAACACATTTGGAACTGTTATAGATTGGGCACCTCGAGGTCAATTCTACCACGATTGCACAGGACAAACTCAATTCTGTCCCAGTGCACTAGTGAGTCCAACTGTTGATAGTGACTTAACAGAAAATTTAGACAAACATAGGCACAAAAAATTTCAGTCTTTCTACCCTTGGAAATGGGGAGAAAAGGGAACCTCCACTCCAAGACCAAAAATAATAAGTCCGGTTTTTGGTCCTGAACATCCAGAATTATGGAGGCTTACTGTGGCTTCATACCACCTTAGAATTTGGTCTGGGAACCAAACTATAGAAACAAGAGATTATAAAGCATTTTACTCTATCAACCTAAATTCCAGTCTAACAGTTCCTTTACTAAGTTGTGTAAAACCTCCTTATATGTTAGTCATAGGAAATGTAGTTATTAAACCAGACTCCCAAACTATAACATGTGAAAATTGCAGATTGTTTACTTGCATTGATTCAACTTTTGATTGGCAGCACCGTATTCTGCTTGTGAGAGCAAGAGAAGGCGTGTGGATCCCTGTGTCCATGGATCGACCATGGGAGGCCTCGCCATCCATTCATATTTTGACTGAAGTATTAAAAGGCATTTTAAATAGATCCAAAAGATTCATTTTTACTTTAATTGCAGTGATTATGGGATTAATTGCAGTCACAGCTACAGCCGCTGTGGCAGGAGTCGCATTGCACTCTTCTGTGCAGACAGTAAGCTTTGTTGACAATTGGCAAAAGAATTCCACAAGGTTGTGGAATTCACAATCTGGTATCGATCAAAAATTGGCTAATCAAATTAATGACCTTAGACAAACTGTCATTTGGATGGGAGATAGGCTCATGAGCTTGGAACATCGTTTCCAGTTACAGTGTGACTGGAATACGTCAGATTTTTCTATTACACCCCAAGTTTATAATGAGTCTAGACATCACTGGGACATGGTAAGACGCCATTTACAGGGAAGAGAAGATAATCTCACTTTAGACATTTCTAAATTAAAAGAACAAATTTTTGAAGCCTCTCAGAGTCACTTAAATATTGTGCCTGGAGCTGAGGCGTTAGATCAAGTGGCAAAAAATCTTTATGGATTAAACCCCACGACTTGGATTAAGTCTATTAGAAACTCTACTGCAGTAAATTTTGGAATTATGTGTCTCTGTTTAATCGGTTTGTTTTTAGTGTGCCGGACCAGTCGAAGAATCCTGCGCCAAAATCGAGAGAACGAACAAGCCTTCATCGCCATGGCACATTTATATAGAGGGAAAGGGAGGGAGAATGTTGCGGAAAGTCAGGGACCTTGAACTGAGGGACTGGCTGAAGCCACAGCAGAAAAACATAACATATGAAGATTTCACGGACATTTTATTAGTTCTCCAAAGTTTATACTTTTGTAATTTCTTATGTCTTTACTGTAATCTCTTAATCCCATCATTTTCTTTGTACGCTGAGGAGGATATATGTCACCTCAGGACCCTGTGATGATTGCCTTAACTACACAAATTGTTTGTAGAGGACGTGTGTTTGAACAATACGAAAACTGGGCATCGTGAAAAAGGTACGGGATAACAGCGGTGTTCAGGAAACAAGGGAGGTAACCTTGAACTGGCCGCCGGTGAGCCGGACGGAACAGAGCCATATCTTTTCTCCTTTTGCACACAAGTAGGAGAGATATCGCTGAATTCTTTTTCTCAGCAAGGAATATCCCTGAGAAAGAGAATGCGCTCTAAGGGTAGGCCTATAAACGACCCCCTTGGAGTCGTGCCGCCTTTTACGGTTGAAGCCGAAGGGATGAAATAAGCCCCGGCCTCCTGTAGTGCTCCCAGGCTTATTAGGATGAGGAAATTCCCACCTAATAAATTTTGGCCAGTCAGGTTGTCTTCTCTCAAACCCTATTTCCTGATAAAATGTTATCAATGACTATGCGTGCCCAAAAATTTCGTTGGCAATTTTAATTTCAATTTTAACACCGTCCTGTGAACTCATCCTGCCTCCACTTGCTTTATAATATTCGATTACCTTGTGAAGTATGTAATCTCGGTATCGTGATGACAATGGTAGTTTTGTTGAAAAGAAAAGGGGGAAATGTGGGGAAAAGAAAGAGAGATCAGCCTGTTACTGTGTCTATATAGA
>NW_026656085.1:0-6188 GCF_009828535.3 Hylobates moloch
CAAAAAAAAATTCACATTTCTCCTTAGGCATGTTTCTCCAAGGTAACTCTAGTCCTTAAAGACATTTTTCTTTGCCTATGCAAATATATAAACACTATGTAGATTTCTTATTAATGAAAATAGGAATATAATATATATACTGTTCTATGATTTAACTCTTTTCTTATCTATTTACATTTTCATTTAAAAGCATAGAATTCTATAGCATGACCATACCCACAGGTAGGCTAGTAAATGTCTAATAACTGGTTCTCCAGAAAAAAACGGTCCTAATTAGTACCATTTTCTTATTTTTGTGTTGTAAATACTCCCATGGCTGAACGCAAGCAACCACTGTAACATTGATAACTACAGAATTAGAAAGAAAAGTTAATACCCAGCTCTTGCAAAGCAGTATAAAAGCACTCTTGCACACCACTGGCTGTGCCATTATTTCAAAAAATAAAAGTGATGTTTTTATAAGGAACTTTTAATAAATACAGGGGTATCATCTTAGGGTAGACCAAAAAGATTGTGGTGTAAAATAGTATGAGGATTTCTATATGAAAATCTAAGCAAATACATAAATAACAAGACTATGTTTTCTCAAACACTACATTTTAAATGATATAAAAAGTATAAAACCTCATAATTCATAAAAGCACGCTACAAATATTTACAGTATCAACACAATTTTATGAAAAACATAATTATGCACACAGATACACACAGTTAAAGATAAGTACTTTTTAAGATAAGTACTGACTAGATATAAAGTGGACTATGAGAATTTTGTCAGAATAGGTGATGGAATTATTGGTTATCTTAATTTTCTTCTTTCAACTTTTCTGTATTTTCAAAGTATTTTTAAATCTCATATTATGTTTGTAATTTGAAATTCAACTTAAAAAATAAAAATCCACTTTTATGATCAGATTCTGTAGTTCTGTGATACTCTCTTTTTAAAAATATTCTAAATATAAGGCAATCTAAGTAATGTAGGGACTCAATCTATGTAAATTGTCACAGAGATAATTCATAATTATTTAGCCCCTAAATATCAAAGATCCATTGTTTAAATTGTTCAGCTTTCAGAACTTGTTTGGGTCCTGGTTTAGCATCAGCACCATATTCCCTGCAATCCATCCTTATATATCCGTATTATAACATTTGGAATGAATACAACTTAATAATGTATATTTTTAGGAGCAGTAAAATACAAGTGATTTTGAGACTTATTTGATAAACATTTAAATCTACCAGTTTAGTATTTTTTTTCTTTGCTATCTCTTGGTTCTTCATTCTCTTTTTCTCTATCTATGCCTTCTTTTGGATGAAAAATAGACAATTTTTAGTATTCCATTTAATCTCCTCTTGTGGTTTATTAGCTTTATGAAGTACTTATTGTTTTTTAATAGTAGTTGCTTCATGATTTGATAAGTATCTTAAAGAGACTTATCAAATAAGTCTCAATATTACTTATATCATTTGATTTAATATTTAATAGTATTTAGTATTTAATAGTGACTTAGTATTTAGTATTTGATTTAATATTTAATAATATTTAGTATTTAATAGCTGAGTGATTTCTAAGTGCACAATTTGCCTAGCAATTAGTAATTGTTAAATAAACGTTAACTTCCCTTTCTGTTATTACATCACTTATTTGAAACTCTAGGCATGCGTATAGCCAGTGCTCAATAATAAAACAAACAATTTTAAGTTTTTCAAATGGGAAGGGATTTATTTATTTATTTATTGAGATGGAGTCTTGCTCTGTTGCTCAGGCTGGAGTGCAGTGGTGCCGTACTGCAAGCTACCCCTCCTGGGTTCACGCCATTCTCCTGCCTCAGCCTCCCGAGTAGCTGGGACTACAGGTGCCCACCACCACGCTCGGCTAATTTTTTATTTTTAGTAGAGACAGGTTTCACCATGTTAGCCAGGGTGGTCTCGATCTCCTGACCTCGTGATCCACCCACCTCAGACTCCCAAAGTGCTGGGATTACAGGCGTGAGCCACCGCGTCTGGCCAGTAAGGGATTTAATAGGTATATTGGTTATCTATAAAATCACTGCAAGGGAAATGCTTTCACTGACAACGATGTAGTAAAAAGAGCTGCTTTTACCCTCTTGCCCGTAACAACTAAAATGATAGAAAAAAAAACAACAACAACATTGGTTTTTCAAGGCATTAGATATCAGATAATGAACAACAGTTATCCCTGTGAGAGAGCACAGACAAGATGAGACTTAAGAGGACCCCCAGCTTACTGGATGGTGAGAGTTTTTTGGCTGTGGGATAGGAAAAAGAAACTCAGGAGGGTCCTTGTGGTTCACTCTGAGTTGAAGAGACAAAACTTGGAGTCCAGGGAGGCCAAGGTGGCTAGAGTTCACATGGAAGAGCAGCAGAAAAGAACAAGATGCACAGAAAGAGCTTCAGAGATCTGCAGTGTCCCTCTTAAATATTCAGCAGAGTATTTTGAATGCATGTGAGGAAACTCGCCTAGGTAAAGGAAAGGACTACTCAAGAAGATTAAGAACAATCCCAAGTTTCAAACAGGGCTGGGTGTAGTGGACAAGGTATTCTACAGCACACAAGGTAGAGCGTTTTGCATCAGGAGTAGGGGGAAATTAGCCCTAAACTAAATACCACTCTGGTCTCACCTAACAAAGATTATATGTAATACTCTAAAGTGTCAAGCTGCTTCTTGGCAAATCAATTGTGTCCCAAAACAAAGCAAAATAATATTTACAGAAATTTATGTATTTATATCCAGCACACACCAAGTTAAAATTCACAATGTTTAGAGTACAATAAAATGTTTCTGAAAATGTAAAGAATGGGAAAAATATGACCCATAATGAAGAAAAAATAAATTAATTGTAACTAGCCCAGAGATAACACAGATGACATTAATGAACAAAATATTTAAACAGTTATTGTAAATTTATTGTGTATGTTCCAGAAGCTAGAAGAAAAAAGTAAAAGACATGGAAGATATTTTAAAAAGTCAAAATGAACTTACAGAGGTGAAAACTTTCTCTGAGATAAAAAATATACTGGATATTTGAACATTTTTTGATCTATTGAAATGACAATTTCATAGGGTTCAAATTAATAAACATATGTAAGTCCAGAGATCAACACTTTGATGTTATCCTTTATTCCTATTTCTTACGTTAATTTTTAAAAAATGTATTGCCTATACATTTTTTGTAAGCTTCTCTTTTTAATTAAAGGTTATAGATATATATAATATATAAATAGCATGTGTATTTTTACATTTGTTGTAATATTTTTATAACAAACAAAGTGGTATAATATATTTTGATGGTAGACAATGAACAGTTAAAGACGCATACTATAAATTTTTAAGCAACTATTATTATAAAACAATAAAGTACTTGACAAAGCTAAGAAACCAAAAGAAGAGATAAAATGCAATACAAAAAATTGTCTATTTTTAATCCAAAAGAAGGCATAAAAAGAGGAAAAGAGAAGAACACAAAAGACAGTTAGAAAACATAGAGTAAACTGATAGATTTAAACTCAACTATATCAACAATCACATTAAATGTAAGTTGTCTGAACACACCCATTACAAGGTAAAGACTGTCAGATTGATTAAAAAGCAAGACCCAACTATATGTTGCCCACAAGAAATCCACATGAAATATACAGATGTATATAGCAAAAAGTAAAAGGATACTAAAACTAAGCAAAAAATAAAAATAAATAAATGGCTATACTAACATATGACAGAATAGATTTCAGAGCAAATTATAGCAACAGAGAAAATCGTTATTTTATAATGATAAAGGCTCAATTCATTAAGAACATATAATAACATTAAATTAGCAGAGCTTCTAAATACATGAATCAAAAATTGAAGTAACTGCAAGGATATACAGAAAAAATCAAAATTATAGTCAGAGATTTCAGTACCTCTTTCTCAGTAATAGCTAGAAAAACTATGGATAAAATCTTAAGTAAGGATGTAGACGATAACATTATCAATCAACGTAACCTTATTGACATTTACAGAACACTCAATAAAACAATGTAAGGATAAACATTTTATTCAATTTTACACACAATATTTACCAAGATTGGTTATATTGTCACCTATAAAATGAGTTCCTACAAATCATGAAAAGTATTTTCTCTGACCACAATGGAATTAAAATAGAAAGCAGTAGAATAATATATTTGGAAAGTTCAAAATATTTGGAATTTAAAAGCACATTTCTGAATAACCCATAGGTAAAAGAAAAAGTCAAAAGGGAAACTGGAAACATGTCAAAATTTGTGGAATGCATATAAAACAATATTTAGAGGCAAACTTATTATTCTAAACAGCTACATTAGAAAAGAACAAAGGTCTCAAATCAATGTCAGTGAATAGAAAACAAAATCGATAAAGCCAAAAGCTGGTTCTTTGAAAAGATTAGCAAAATTGATAAACTTCTAGTCAGACTGATAAGGAAAAACAGAAGACACAAATTACAAATACCAGAAATGAGAGAGGGCATATCACTACATATTTTACATAAAGAGAATAAGGGAATATTATATATAATGTTATACAAATAAATTCAACTACTTAAATAAACAAATTTCTTGAAAGATACAACCTAAAAAAGCCTCACTTAAGAAACAGGTAATTACAATAGCCTTATGTGATTACTTTCATAGGTTAACTTTTGGCTAAGCTATGGTGACCAGCTATTTTGGTCAAATACTAGTCTAGATGTTGCTTTAAGAAAAGCAGATTACCCTCAATTGTATTGGTGGTCCTCACCCAATTAGTTGAAGGCCTTAGGAGCTAAAACTGATGTTTCCTGGAGAAGAAGGAATTCTGCCTCTTAAAGGCAACACAGAAATCATTCCTGAGTTTCCAGCCCGATTGAATGCCCTATGGATTCAAGACTGCAACATCTACTCTCATTTGAATTTCCAGCTTCTTTGAGTCTTCCCTTTAAGTTTCAGATTTGTCAGCCTCTAGAGTCATATAATCCAATTTTTAAAAAAGTCTCTCAATAGATAATAGATATTTATATAGATAAAGATATATCTATATGTAGGGAGATAATATGTATTTTTTATATATGCACATATATTACATATAGAGAATCCCTATAAGCAATATATCTGTATCTATATATAAAATAGAATGTATGTAATAGGATATATATACACATATAATATGATATATATACACACACATCTATTTATCTATCTATTTATCCATCCTATTGATTCTGTTTCTCTGGAGAGCCCTGACTGATACACATGTTGGTACTGAGAATGGTTCAAGAGGAACAGAATTTTAGGGATGAGTTTTAGGAATTGGTTCTGGGGTTTCTGTAATTACTTCTCAAAATTACCATTGGGTACTCCTAAAAAATACTTAGAAGATGTAAGGTTCTAGGTGACTATGTATTTGTTATGTTACAAAACATTTTGTCAAACTAACAAGTGTAATGAGATTGGCTGGTTGCTCCTAACTGCATTTGACAAAGTGGAGAATGAAAAGTGTGAACCAAAGGCTTCAAACAGCTCAAGTGTCACATAAATTACATGAAAGATTCTAAGTCTGCTGTGAAAGAAACCTTTACCTCTTGTAGGCACAGAATTTATATTGCTGGAAACCAAACCCAGCACTGCATCATCAAATGGAAACAGTATATATGAGATCAGGCTCAACCAGCTCTGAAGGCACAAGTAAGTTACATGCAGTAGTGGCCCAAATGTCCACGGTCCCCACTCCTGTTTCATTGTCTTCCTTTTTTTTTCCTGTTACATTGTCTTTTCACTCCAAGCTCACACCGATGTCCTCATGGGTGATTCCATATGATCAATTAACTGAGAAAGAGAAAACTCAGGCCTGGTTTACAATGGTTCTGTGTGATATACAGGCACCACCAGAAAATGAACAGCTGCAGCACTATTGCCCCTTTCTAGGACTTCTCTGAAGGATATTTGTGAAGGGACAATCTTCTCAGTGAGCAGAACTTGGAGCAGGGCATGCGATTTTTCATTTTGCTTTGAAGAAGAAATGGACAAATGTGTGAATGTATGCCAATTCACAGGCTGTGGCTAATGGTTTGACTAGATGGATGGGCAATCTAAATGTGGTATAAACCTAGGGAGGAGTGTTTTTATAACAAGCACTCTCTAATAGAACAATTTTTTTTTTCTTTTTCCTT
>NW_026656086.1:0-5914 GCF_009828535.3 Hylobates moloch
GGCTGCATAAATGTCTTCTTTTGAGAAGTGTCTGTTCATGTCCTCTGCCCACTTTTTGATGGGGTTGTTTGTTTTTTTTCTTGTAAATTTGTTTGAGTTCATTGTAGATTCTGGATATTAGCCCTTTGTCAGATGAGTAGGTTGCAAAAATTTTCTCCCATTCTGTAGGTTGCCTGTTCACTCTGATGATAGTTTCTTTTGCTGTGCAGAAGCTCTTTAGTTTAATGAGATCCCATTTGTCGATTTTGGCTTTTGTTGCCATTGCTTTTGGTGTTTTAGACATGAAGTCCTTGCCCACGCCTATGTCCTGAATGGTATTGCCTAGGTTTTCTTGTAGGATTTTAATGGTTTTAGGTCTAACATATAAGTCTTTAATCCAACTTGAATTAATTTTTGTATAAGGTGTAAGGAAGGGATCCAGTTTCAGCTTTCTGCATATGGCTAGCCAGTTTTCCCAGCACCATTTATTAAATAGGGAATCCTTTCCCCATTTCTTGTTTTTGTCAGGTTTGTCAAAGATCAGATAGTTGTAGCTATGCGGCATCATTTCTGAGGGCTCTGTTCTGTTCCATTGATCTATGTCTCTGTTGTGGTACCAGTACCATGCTGTTTCGGTCTACTTCACCAGCTGTATGGCATTTATTTATTTCTTGCTTTTTAATCCCCATTGACTGGCTGGCTGTTATCTACTGGTCATTATAATGGGTACTGGGTCTAGAGCAGCCTTCCTTCTGCAGTTGACAGGCTGGCTTATTTCACTTAGCATAATGTCCTCAAGTTTCATCCATGTTGTCACATGTGACAGGAAGTACTTCCTTTTTAAGGCTGAATAATATTTCATTGCATATATATATCACATTTTGGATGAATGGACATTTGAGTTGTTTTCACTTCTTAGCTGTTTTATGTAGTATCGCTATGAAAAAGGGTGTGCAAATATCTCTTCAAGTCTCTGCTTTCAGTCATTTTAGGTCTATACCCAAAAACAAAATTGCTGGATAATACGGTAGTTTTATTTTTAATTTTTTGAGGAAACTCCGTACTATTTTCCATAGCTGCTGCACCATTTTATAGCACTACTAACAGTGCACAAAGGTTTGGAATTCTCCACATTCTTGCTGACATTTATTTTCTGTTTGTTTTGACAGTGGCCATCCTAATGTATATGAGGTAATATCTCATAGTTTTGATTTTCATTCCTATGATGATTAGTGATGTTAAGCATTTTTTTCATATGCTCATTGGCCATTTGTATATCATCTTTAGAAAAATGCCTATTCAGGTTCTTTGCCCATTTTTAATGGAGCTATTTGATTTTTTCTGTTGTTGAGTTGTAAGAATTCTCTATGTATTTTGGATATTAAACCCTTATCAGATATATAATTTGTTCTGGTTTTTAAAATAGTAACTTTATTGTTTCTGGATGTCTTTCTCATACTAGTCTGGTACCTCCATGAAGTCTAAGTCTGTTTCTTCTCTGCTCTACACCCAGCATCTATTATAATAACCAGTAGATAATAGATGGCCAGCCCATTTTACACCACAGACTCTCTGATGTAAAAATGTCCCACCTATTAATATTTCAGTGTTTTCACTAATTATTTTTCTCTATTAGGTAATGATAAAGAAGCTATGAGACTTTCAATGATAAAAGGATTAATAAAATGTAAAAAATACTGAAGGTTTATATCAAACTTTTTCATTTTCAATTCACTTTGCATGCCCCTTTCAGAGTTTTTATATTTTTATTCCCTGTTCTTGTGGTCAAGTTTTGATAGTAACTCAATGGGGATCTAAAAGCAAAAAATAAATAAATGCCATGCAGCTATTAAACAGATACAGGCTTTGAGCCAGCTCTCTACCATCCACCTTCTTTATGACACACATATGCTTTATAGAAAAGGTAGAGTCTTCTTTGGACTGGAGACTATTGACTTCTTATTGGCTATACAATTTAGCAAACATTCACTTGGCTTTCCCTAGCCTTGACTTTTGCCCTAAATGACCAATGCTGCAAATTAGATGCTGGTAGTTCCAGGGATGAAAAAAGATCTCAGAAAAAGACTCACTAAGAAGTGAGACCTAATAAAAAGAAAGTCAGAAGAATCACCAACTTCAATAGCAACAGAGGATATGTGACACAGGAAAAAGCAGTCTCACACGTGGATTTTTCCCCAACAGCTTCATGTAACGCTGTAAGAGTGATGCTTATGCAAATGATCTTCCCAAGAAGAGTTAAATTCCATGCTTTTTACAGGCAAATATGTTTTGAAAGATTTTGTAAAACAAAATGGTTACCATAAAAGAAGCCTGATGTTTTAAGAAGGAATTTCACCAAGATGAACTGTTTTCTTACCTGAAAATCTTCAAATCCTGAAAATAACAAAGAGTAACGTACATGCCTGCAATAAATGTGCACCTATATGTGTAAATGTCCTGGCTCAAATTAGGCAACGGTAATTGGATGTAAGATGAAAATTAATGTCATGGTAAAGACGGGCAAAAGTCAGAACCACACAGGAAAGTCTTGCAACTCTATGTCTGGAAAACAAAAGCTATAGAAGGAAAGGACATGAAGGGCATAGAAGAAAAAGGAAAAGTAAAGATGGTGTTTGAAGGAAACATAGTGTATCATTTTTTCTTTCTCCGGATGACACTAAGGCATACACTACAAATTTCAAAATAAATCAGGAAACCAGTACACAAAGCTAGCAATGTGCCATAGTTTCATTGGTACCTCTACCAAACTAATCACAGTGCACACCTATTTTGTAAACTGATGGATCTTAATGTTTATGGCTTTAGTCTGAGCTGTCTGTAAGGAGCAATATTCACTTAATTTTAAAAAAAAAAAGCTAAATAAATCTTAACTACTATACACTTGAGAAAAAAACATGAAGCATTTTAAACAATGTAATTACCAAAGATGGCCAAGCCCAGAGTAGCAACTTGACTTCTTCCTAGTGTTACTGATGGCTAAGTGGTGAGGAAAAATAAATGCCAAAGAAAATAATTCTCATCTATACTGCTACATTTCCCCACCCTTCTTTTTTTATGGGTGTGCACACATATATAGTCCCAGGTCTCTGCAAATGCTATCATCTGTTTAGGTGATGACTGACAGGAAGGTAGACAGATGGAGCCAAGACAGATATCTGCACAGCCCATTTTACACCACAGACTCTCTGATGTAAAAATGTCCCACCTATTAATATTTCAGTGTTTTCACTAATTATTTTTCTCTATTAGGTAATGATAAAGAAGCTATGAGACTTTCAATGATAAAAGGATTAATAAAATGTAAAAAATATTGAAGGTTTATATCAAACTTTTTCATTTTCAATTCACTTTGCATGCCCCTTTCAGAGTTTTTATATTTTTATTCCCTGTTCTTGTGGTCAAGTTTTGATAGTAACTCAAGTTAACTTATTCTTTCCTCAATTTCCAGTAATTAAATATTTTTTCTTGCTCAGATCAACACGATAAACTTCAAGAACACAGATAAGCCCACCGGCAACAAAAAGACCTTCAGAAACACAGTACTTGCACTCTACTATTAACAGAAAACAAAAAAGCAACTGACGTCTTTATCTCTTTATATATAAACTTCATGTATCTATACCATAGTTTTCCAGTTGGTTAATCTTTAGGATTCTTTCTATCACCTTCAAAACTGCATAACTAAAGCTATAGAAAATTGTATTATATAAATAAGAATTTAAGAGGTATCATTTACATGTCTAAGAATCAGGCATTCTCCCTGATTAAATACGTGATTATATGTATGATTATATATATGGTCATATAAAGAACCAAGTACCTGTTTTTGCACCCAAGATCAAGTTTTTTAGATCATTTCTCCTCTTTTATATTTTATAAAAATAAAAACACATGTTATATTAAAATAGCCCAGAGAAGCAAGACCAAAGTCTGGCTAGATTTCTACTTAATTGAGTAGTCAATAAAAAGCCAGAAAACATTATCCAAGGCAAGACTATAAAAGTGTCTCTTCATTGCATCCCCTCCTTATGTTTATTGTTTCCTCCATGAAGCGATAGGTTCTTCTTGAGGTGAAGAGAAGCAATAATAGTCATTGAGCCAGTTCAGGGTCCTGAGAACCTATTGCCATGGGAGAGCACTGTGCACTTTCCAAAGAAAAAAACTGACACTCCCCTTAAACAAACCCAAAAACATAACTTTGTAGTACTATCATCCACCTAGTCTGTGTTTTTAAGGTGGTTATTTTGTTTGGATTATAGGTCTCTGTAACAAAAAGCTTAAATACAAAAGATACTAATCCACTGCAAAATAGGTGCAAGTAAATACCAGCTTCCAAGTCTAGAAGATAATTGAGTAACTCAAAAAATGGGGTAATTGAAGTGAAGTTATATTGTAGGTAAAGGAAAATAAAACACACTATAATTCAGCTTTTCTTTGAGACATAATTACTGTCAATTACTCACTGGAAAGTTCACATTTCTTAATGTTTGCATTATCATTTACTTGCTACATTTTTGTGGGATTTTAAGCTGCACAAAAAAAAATGTATATCCTTATTAACCAGTGGTCTCAGCAAAGAAGATACTTTATAGTAACACACAGGATATGACAAAGAGTTTTATGATTTCTGTACAATTGGAGAAGTCTGCCTCAGCATCCTCCCCAACCTGGAAGCACCTCATCCACCAAAACACCAGGGCATGGTTGGAGAAACCCAGCATCACGTGTCACATGTCACACTAACACAGAGAACTGAGCAAAGCGTGACAAGATCAGGCACAGACATAGGACATTTCACTAATAGTGTGGTGTAGTCACTGCACTACACAGGCATTTTTGAAAAGCATATTAAGAAAAGACATACTTTGAAATTCTATCATTACCTAGAATTTTTTTCATGTTTACATTTGTTTTTTATTTTTCTTATTTGTAAAAATTAAAGAGGTACAAGTGCAGTTTTGTTACATGGATATATTGCATAGCAGTGAGGTCTGGACTTTTAGTGTAGCCATCACCCAAATAGCATACACTGAACCCATTAAGTAATTTCTCATCCCCCACCTTCCTCCCCACCTCCCACCCTTCCAAGTCTCCAATGTTTATCACTTCACACATTACATCTGTGTGTACACATCCTTTAGCTCCCGCTTACAAGTAAGAACATGCAGTATTTGACTTGGATTTCTATAGAAATAAAGTTCTAGAAATAGATGCTGAAGTTAAAGCATGAACTTAAGGCAACTACAGAGCTAGCAATAGGAACTAATAAAAGCACAGTGTTTTGTTTTTTTTTTTCTTTTTCTTTTTTATTTTATACTTTAGGTTTTAGGGTACATGTGCACAATGTGCAGGTTTGTTACATATGTATCCGTGTGCCATGTTGTTTTGCTGCACCCATTAACTCTTCATTTAGCATTAGGTATATCTCCTAAAGCTGTCCCTCCCCCTCCCCCCACCCCACAACAGTCCCCAGAGTGTGATGTTCCCCTTCCTGTGTCCATGAGTTCTCATTGTTCAATTCCCACCTATGAGTGAGAACATGCGGTGTTTGGTTTTTTGTCCTTGCGATAGTTTACTGAGAATGATGTTTTCCAGTTTCATCCATGTCCCTACAAAGGACACGAACTCATCATTTTTTATGGCTGCATAGTATTCCATGGTGTATATGTGCCACATTTTCTTAATCCAGTCTATTGTTGTTGGACATTTGGGTTGGTTCCAAGTCTTTGCTATTGTGAATAGTGCCGCAATAAACATACGTGTGCATGTGTCTTTATAGCAGCATGATTTATAGTCCTTTGGGTATATACCCAGTAATGGGATGGCTGGGTCAAATGGTATTTCTAGTTCGAGATCCCTGAGGAATCGCCACACTGACTTCCACAATGGTTGAACTAGTTTACAGTCCCACCAA
>NW_026656086.1:6014-6186 GCF_009828535.3 Hylobates moloch
CACCTGTTGTTTCCTGATTTTTTAATGATGGCCATTCTAACTGGTGTAAGATGGTATCTCACTGTGGTTTTGATTTGCATTTCTCTGATGGCCAGTGATGATGAGCATTTCTTCATGTGTTTTTCGGCTGCATAAATGTCTTCTTTTGAGAAGTGTCTGTTCATGTCCTCTG
>NW_026656087.1:0-6185 GCF_009828535.3 Hylobates moloch
CTGCGCCCAGCTGCTCACATATTTATTTCTCATGCTTTGTTTTCTTGGTTTTGTTTCCTTAGAAGACAGGGTCTTGCTAATTTCCCCAGTTGGATTTGAACTCCTGGGCTCAAGTAATCCTCTGATTTGGCCTCTTGAGAAGCTGGGATTGCAGACACATACCACCACACCCAGCTCTGTCATGCTTTCTGTGTTTCCTTCTTTCCTGAACTTCAGATTTCCATCGAGTAGCTTTTCTCTTCAGCCTGAAATATATCCTTTGAAATTTCCTTTAGTGAAGGTCTACTAGTTATAAACTCTATTAGGTTTTTTTTGGTCTGAAAAAGTTTTATTTTACCTTCATTTTAAAGTGACATTTTTGCAGGTTAGATAATTTTAAGTTGGCTGTACTTTTCTTTCAGTCATTTATTTATTTATTTTTTTGAGACAGAGTCTCGCTCTGTCTCCCAGGTGGGATTGCAGTGGCGCAATTTCGGCTCACTGCAACCTCCGCCTCCCAGGTTCAAGCGATTCTCCTGTCTCAGCTTCCCGAGTAGCTAGGATTACAGGCTCACACCACCACGCCCAGCTAATTTTTTGTATTTTTAGTAGAGACGGGGTTTCACCATGGCCAGGCTAGTCTTGAACTTCTGACCTCAGGTGCTCCACCCACCTTGGCCTCCCAGAGTGCTGGGATTACAGGCACGAGCCACTGTGCCCAGCCACTTTTAGGCTTTTGACTGATTAGATGAGGCCCACCCTTCCCCCTTTAGACCTTCAACTGATTAGATGAGACCCAGCCTTCCCCTTTAGACCTTCAACTGGTTAGATGAAGCCCAGCCTTCCTCTTTAGACCTTCAACTTATTAATTCGATAAGACCTACCCTTACCCTTTAGACTTTCAACTGATTAGATGAGGCCCACTCTCCCCATTTACACCTTTGACTGATTAGATGAAGCTCACCATTCCCCTTTAGACCTTCAACTGATTAGTTGAAGCCCACCCTTCCCCTTTAGATCTTCAACTGATTAGGCCAGGCCTACCCTTCCCCTTCAGACCTTTGACTGATTAGGTGAAGCCCACTCTTCCCCCTTTACACCTTTGACTGATTATATGAGGCCCACCCTTCCTTTTTAGACCTTCAACTGATTAGATGAAGCCCACCCTTCCCCTTTAGACCTTCCCTTCCCCTTTAGACCTTCTGCTTATTAATTAGATAAGGGCCGCCCTTACCCTTTAGACTTTCAACTGATTAGATGAGGCCCACCCTCTCCCTTTAGACCTTCAACTGATTAGATGAGGCCCACCCCCTTTAGACCTTTGACTGATTAGATAAAGCCCACCCACATTCTCCAGTCCCATCTCTTTTCCTGGAAATCAGTTGATTGTGAACTTGACATCTACAAAGCACCTTCGTAGCAGCCCCTGAGTCAGGGTTTGATTCCATAATTGGGGACTGTAGCCCAGTCACAGGGACACGTCATTGGTGCCGGGTATCTGAGACAGAGAGCAAGAGATGAAAGGGAAACAGAGAGACTGAACCGAAAAGAGGTAGACAGACAGGAAGATGGAGATAGAAAGAAACCCAAAGATGGGGGTGGAAGACGGTGAGAGGGGGAGGGAAGAGAGACAGAGAGAGAGACAGAGAAAAGAGGCAGAGAGACCTAGAGAGAGGCTCAACAGCAAGACTCCAGAGAGGGTGACTAAGGGTGAGGGATCTGCGTGACCCGCACCCCAAGACCCCGTGGGTGCCCCTCTCCCACTCACCTCTCTCCAGCTCAGGGGCTGTGTCTTTCTCCCATGGGGAACTCCAGTTCCAGCCCAGGGCTGCCCCCAGTGCCCTCTTCCCTGCCACATAGTTAACATCCCCCCAGTTGCCACTTGCACACCCCCGTCCTAGACCCAGCCATCTGTCATTCCCTTACCTTCCACCCCCACGCCAGTCTCCTCCCTGGCCTCCACTTTCCACTGACCCCCAGGGGTCCCCCACATCGAGGTGCCAGGATGACAGCTTCAGGCTTCAACCTTCCCTTCTCTGAGCTCCGTCAGCCCCAGGGACTTACCACCTGCTGTACCCTGCCCAGGTTTCACGCTCACAAGTTCTTCCAAAGGCCACCCTGTTCATCGTCAACTATGAGGCCGCATAGGTGGATCTGTCTCAGATCTTTACCCCAGGAAAAGCCCCTGGCCAGGCGCAGTGGCTCACGCCTGTCGTCCCAGCACTTTGGGAGGCCGAGGCAAGTGGATCACCTCGAGGTCAGGAGTTCGAGACCAGCCTGGCCAACATGGTGAAACCCCATCTCTACTGAAAATACAAAATTTAGCCGGTGGTGGCTAAAGGGGGAACGGTGGGCCTCATCGAATCAGTCGAAGGTCTATGGGGGAAGAGTGGGCCTCATCTAATCAGTCAAAGGTCTAAAGGGGGAAGGGTGGGCCTCATCTAATCAGTTGAAGGTATATAGGGAAAAGTGGGCCTCATCTAATCAGTCAAAAGTCGAAAGGGGGAAGGGTGGGCCTCATCTAATCAGTCGAAGGTCTAAACGGGGAAGGGTGGGCCTCATCTAATCAGTCAAAGCTATATAGGGGAAGGGTGGGCCTCATCTAACCAGTCAAAAGTCTAAAGGGGAAGGGTGGGCCTCATCTAATCAGTCAAAGGTCTAAAGGGGGAAGGATGGGCCTCATCTAATCTGTCGAAGGTATATAGGGGAAGGATGGGCCTCATCTAATCTGTCAAAGGTATATAGGGGAAGGGTGGGCCTCATCTAATCAGTCAAATTTGTGGTGGTGGGCACCTGTAATCCCAGCTACTCAGGAGGCTGAGGTAGGAGAATCACTTCAACCCGGGAGGCCGAGGTTGCAGTGAGCTGAGATCACACCACTGCACTCCAGCCTGGGCAACAGAGTGAGACTCCGTCTCGAGGGAGGAAAAGAAAATAAACTCAGCCCACTGAGTCCCAGGCTGAGCTCGTGAAGATCTGACAGCCTGAATCCTCCTTTTTCTCAGATCATCTGGGAGGAATTCACCCCAGAGGAAGGGAAAGACTACCGCGAAGAGGTCTTGACGGTGAAGGAAATTACCTGAGACCCAGAGGGTGTAGGAATGGTGTGGACATCTCCGCCTCCGCAACACTGGGGAACTGTTTTCTTGTTGATGATGCCGTGAGCCTTTATATCATTTTCTATGGTTTTATTTAAAAACATGATATTTGGGGCCAGGCGCGGTGGCTCACGCCTGTAATCCCAGCACTTTGGGAGGCCAAGGCGGGCAGATCACCTGAGGTCAGGAGTTCACGACCAGCCTGCCCAACATGGTGAAACCCCATCTGGACTCAAAATGCAGAAATTTACCCAGATGCGGTGGCGGACGCCCATCATCCCAGCTACTCGTGAGGCTGAGGCAGGAGAATTGCTTGAACTCGTGAGGCAGAGGTTGCAGCGAGCCGAGATCGCGCCATTGCACAACAACCTAGGTGACAGAGCAAGATTGCATCTCAAAACAAATAATAATAATAAATAATAAAAACGTGATATTTGGCTGGGCGCCGTGGCTCATGCCTGTAATCCTAACACTTTGGAGGATTGCTTGAGACAGGAGTTTAAGACCAGCCTGGGCAACATAGCAATACCACATCTCTACAAAAAATGCAAACATTAGCTGGGCATGGTGGCTTGTGCCTGTAGTCCCAGCTATCTGGGAGTCTGAGGTGGGAGGATCACTTGAGTTCAAGCTGACAGTAAGCTACGATTGCACCCCTGCACTCCAGCCTGGGTAACAAACTAAGACACCATCTCTCTGTCTCAAAAAAAGTGATATTTCGCAAAGATGCTTAGACTCCAAGAAGCTTTTGCATCTTCCAACCCAACCACTGAGGCACTGTCTAGCCTCCTCCTTAAATAACTGACCTGGTGAGCTTGAGATTGCGCCATTGCAATCCAGCCTGGGCCACAAGAGCAAAACTCCATCTCATCTTAAAAAAAAAAAAAAAAATCATGGCTGGGCACGGTGGCTCATGCCTGTAATCCTAGCACTTTGGGAGGCCGAGGCAGGCAGATCACAAGGTCAGGAGATTGAGAGCATCCTGACTAACATGGTGAAACCCCGTCTCTACTAAAAATACAAAAAATTAGCTGGGCGTGGTAGCAGGCGCCTGTAGTCCCAGCTACTCAGGAGGCTGAGGCAGGAGAATGGCGTGAACCCAGGAGGCGGAGGTTGCAGTGAGCCTAGATCACACCACCGCACTCCAGCCTGGATGACATAGCAAGACTCCATCTCAAAAAAAAAATTTTTTTTAATTTATTATTGTACAGTGCCAGGCCTCCCTGGGTTAAAAATCCAGTTTTTAGTAGGTCTGGTTCCTTCTGGAGGACAAAGTGATGATATAGTTTGGTTGTCTGTCCCTTGCAAATCTCGATTTGAAATTTGGTTCTCCGGGTTGGAGGTGGGACCTGGCAGGAGGTGTTTGAATCAAGGGGGGCGGACTCCTTATAAATGGCTTGGTGCCTTTCTTGTAGTAATGAGTGAGTGCTTTCTCTATTTTTTCCTGAAAGAGCTGGTTATGAAAAAGAGGCTGGCGGCCGGGTGCGGTGGCTCACGCCTGTAATCCTAGCACTTTGGGAGGCCGAGGTTGGCAGATTGCCTGAGCTCATGAGTTCCAGACCAGCCTGGGCAACATGGTGAAACCCCGTTTCTATTAAAATACAAAAAATTAGCCAGGTGTGGTGGCAGGTGCACCTGTAGTCCCAGCTATTCAGGAGGCTGAGGCAGCAGGATTGCTTGAACCCGGGAGGCAGAGGTTGCAATGAGCCAATATCATGCCATTGCACTCCAGCCTGGACAACAGAGTTAGACTCTGTCTCCAAAAAAAAAAAAAAAAAAAGGTAAAAAGAAAAAAAGGCTGGTACCTCCTTCCCTGCCTCTTGCTGCCTCTCCCACCATGTAACACCAGCTCCCCTTCCTCTTCCACCAGGAGTGGAAGTTGCTGAGGTTCTCACCAGCAGCAGATGCTGAAGGCATGATTCCTGTACAGTCTGCAGAATCATCAGCCAAATAAACCTTTTTTTTTTTTTTTTAAGATGGAGTCTCACTTTGTCTCCAGGCTGGAGTGCAGTGGCGCAATCTCAGCTCACTGCAACCTCTGCCTCCCCAGTTCAAGCAATTCCCCTGCCTCAGCCTCCCAAGTGGCTGGGAATACAGGCGCCAGCCACCATGCCCGGCTAATTTTGTGTTTTGTTTTGTATTTTTAGTAGAGACAGAGTTTCACCATGTTAGGCTGGTCTCGAACTCCTGACCTCGTGATCCGCCCCCCCTCGGCCTCTCAAAGTGCTGGGATGACAGGCGTGAGCCACCGCATCCAACCAAATAAACCTCTTTTTAAAATACGTTACCAGCCTGGGGAATTCCTTTGTAGCAACAGAAAACAGACTAAGACAAGGCAGAAATTCATTTCCCTCCATTTCCCACATCTAGAAAAGGCTGACTTTCTTCATTGGTGGTTGCTGTCACTCAGGCCTGCTCTTGCCTCCTCATATCTCACTGGACTGTGACTCTCCTGCCTCCCTCTTATAAGGACAATTATTATTATTATTAATTGTTATTATTATTATTGAGATGGAGTCTCGCTCCGTCACTCAGGCTGGAGTGCAGTGGCACGATCTCAGCTCACGACAACCTCTGCCTCCCAGGTTCAGGCAATTCTCATGCCTCAGCCTCTCGAGTAGCTGGGATGACAGGCACCTGCCACCACACCTGGCTAATTTTTGTATTTTTAGTAGAGATGGGGTTTCACCATGTTGACCTGACCACAGGTGATCCACCTGCCTCAACCTCTCAAAGTGCTGGGATTATAGGCGTGAACCACTGCATCTGGCCCTTACAAGGACAATTATAATTACATGTCAGGCCCACGTGGACAGTCTGAATCATCTCTCCATGACAATATCCCTGGAATAAAAGTCCTCCTTCCATAGAGAGCATTCTGTAACGTGTCGACAGGATGCTCATCCAGGTAAGAACATGCTGGGGGCTGTTATTCTGTGTAACACATGAGATTAGGACGTGGACATCTTTGGGACCATTATTCTACCACATGGGATCAGGATGTGGACATCTTTGGGGCCATCATTTTGTCTACTACATGGCATTAGGACATGGACATCTTTGGGGTAATTATTCTGTCTCCCACATAGAGATGAGGACGTGGACCTC
>NW_026656088.1:0-6185 GCF_009828535.3 Hylobates moloch
TAAAAGGCAAACTGGTTTTCTTCCTGAGAAGAATTCATTGATTCACTGGTGGCCAGTAAGTCATCTGACAAACCCTTGTGTGCTTCTGATGGGATAGGAGTGTTTGTAGACAACAGGCACACAAATAGAACGTGCAGCCCACTGCCGCTCAGGAGCAGTCTTCCACGGATAAGCGGTTGGTACCTACAGTGTGCTCCTGTCCTTGCTAATCTGAACACATGGGTAGTAACCTTAAGCATGTCTCAATCTTCTGACTTGTGATGAGGTTTCCAATTCTGGTTCCTGACTTTAGAACGAAGTTTGGAGGGATGTCATTAGTGGAGAGATGTCATTAGGTCTCTAGCTTCTGAGGATTACTGTGGGGTGGGCAGAGGGAGAGAAGGGTGTTGGGGCCAGATGTTCCTGTGCTTCTACCAGAAAGTTGATTTGCCCAGTGTACCACCCTCACTCGGCAGGCCTGAGCAGAGTGGCCTGCCACTGACAACCCAGAGAAAGAAGGTACAGTGCAGGCTTGCCCTAGCGGGGTCTTGGATGCCCTAAGTTGCAGCATCCAGGGCCAGGTGGGATTTGGTAGGGTAGGCCCCCCGTCTACTGTGTCTGATCATACTGCCTTTGAAAGAGGAGGGTGGGTGATGAAGACAAGACGATCAGACAGGGTGGCCTCGGCATGTTGTAGCACCCAACTGGAACATTTGCAGATGATACTTGGAAAAAGCTTTAGGAAAGAGGCCCACTTCGTTTATGAAATGACACTAGCTAATGTTTGACCTTAGTCTTATGTTCCCTTGGTTCCTCATTTTGCCATCTGCTGGCTGACTCATGCAACTTCACTTTTAATTAAAGGTGGGCTGTGATGAGAGGCATGATCAGTGAGTGGCTTCCATGGCAGAAAGTTCTGCGTAGTTCTTGGGGGATGTAAGTGTAAGTATGAGGTGCTAAGACGAATATGTCCATACATTGTAAACTATTTCCTCTATCCTTTCCCTCCTCTAACCATTCCTGCCTTCTTCATCTTTCTAACTTTCCCAAGGCATTTTACATCAGATTTCAGATATAGAACAATGGATGTTAAAACAAACCCAAATTCCTAATGCTTGTTACCATGAAAACATGGCAACACCGTTTGCATTTTCTTTACAAATGGCCTGTACGGGTCAGCCCAGGCATTGACATAGGAGCCCATTGTTTGCATCCTCTGGGTCCTTGTAGTTCATATGCTGGAGCAATGCATAGAGACACACAGAAAGGCTGAGAATGTGGCCATGAGGTATGTAACAGTGAGGCCCAGAGCCTGAGCTTTGGTGTCTAGCAGACCTGGGTTTGAATGTTAGCTCTTTGTCTTCCTGTGTGACCTTGTTGGTTACTCATCTCTCTGTGTCTCCTTCTCCTCTCCTATAAACCAGGAGGTACAAATGCCACTCATGTCACAGGGCTGTTGCTGGGACATACCCTTGTACCTTGTGTTCTCTCTTTCTGGGACTCAGGTTCTCAAGATTTGCTTCTACATTTACAGGTTGGAGATTATTCCAGCAACACTGATAAAAGTTTTTTTTTTTTTTTTTTTTTTTTGTTTCTCAGCTTTGCAAATTTCAGAGATTTCCAACAGTGTTCAAGGGACTGCAATGTGATCTTGGAAAAATCCTGTATGTTCTTTGAAGAATCTCAGTTGTGCTATCTAGAAAATGAATTGGTTAGTCTAGAACATGGTTTTCAAACCTATGTGGCCATGGAATGTCATTTTGGAGGGATGCTTTCACAGGATGTAAGATTCTGAGTTGAAAGTTTTTTGTTTTTTTTGTTTTTGTTTTTTTTTGAGACAGAGTCTCACTCTGTGGCCCAGGCTGTAGTGCAATGGGGCAATCTCTGCTCACTGCAACCTTTGCCTCCTGAGTTCAAGCAATTCTCCTGCCTCAGCCTCCCAAGTAGCTGGGATTACAGGTGCATGCATGCCACCATGCATGGCTAATTTTTGTATTTTTAGTAGAGACAGGGTTTCACCATGTTGGGCAGGCTGGTCTTGAACTCCTGACCTCAGGTGGTCCGCCCGCCTTGGCCTCCCAAAGTGCTGGGATTACAGGTGTGAGCCACTGCACCCAGGTGAAAGCTATTTTCTGTAAGCCCTTGAAAAAAGTTGTGCCACTTCCTTTTGCTATCCATGGTTTGGTAAGGTGTCATTTCTCTCGCATTGCTTCCAAGATTTTTCTTTTTCTTTTTTTTAATTATTATCATTACTATTATTATTTTAAAGACAGGGTCTCACTTCATTGCCCAGGCTGCAGAGCAGCATTGCAATCATAGCTCACTGTAACCTTGAACTTTTGGGCTCAAGCAATCCTCCCGCCTCAGCCTCCCAGGTAGCTAGGACTACAGATATGAGCTACCATGCTCAGTTAATTTTTTTTGTTTTTATTTAATAGTTCTCAGAAGTTTAACTCAAGTGTTTTAGTGTGGAATTTCTTTGGATTTATTCTCTTTGGGATTTGTTCAGCTTCTGAAGTCTGTAGAGTTATGTCTTTTGTCAAATTTGGGAAATTTTCAGCCTTTACTTCTTTGATTTTTCAGCCCCACACTTTTTCTCATCTCCTCTGGAACCCTTATGACACAGATGTGAGATCATTGTTTGTAGTCCCACAGGTTCCTAAAGCTCTGTCCATCTTGTTTTCTCATGTATTTTCTATTCATTTTTCAGAATGGGAAATTTCTGTTCTGTCTTCAAGTTCACTGGTTCCTTCCTCTGTTCTGTCTATTCTGCCAGTGATTCCTTTATAGAGTTTTTAAAATTTCAGTTATGGTATTTTTCAGTTCTAAAATTTCCATTTGGTTCTTCCTTATGTCTTCTATTTGTTTATTTTTTGGCTGAGACTTTCTATTTTTAGTTTGTTTCAAATGTGTTCTTAATTGCTTAATGAAGCATTTATATAATGGTGGCTTTCAATCTTTTTTACAGATAATTCTAACATCTTTGTCATCCGTGTTGACATCTCTTGATTGTATCCTGTCATTCCATTTGAGATCTTCCTGGTTCTGGGTGTGATGTGTAACTTTTGATTGAAATCTAGAGATTTTCATATTATGTTAGTAGGTTTAAGGTGTTATTTAAACTTTGTTTTAGCTGGCATCCTCTGACATCACTCCAGCAGAAGAGAGGGAAGGATCGCGCTGCATTACTGCCTGGTGAGTGCAGTAGTCTACCTTCCCCACATGGCCTCCATTGATCTCTGAAATGGGTGAGGGGCTCCTTGTTTCTGCTGGGCAGGAGTGGACTTTTTGGATCTGATCTGGGGCTGTACTGATACCTTTGTGGCTGGGAGGGTTCGATATTTTTCAGCACTGTATCCAATATCACCTGCACAGACACCTTAGGCAATGGGGACTTGCTATTGCCTGGCAGGGATGAAAGTGCCAGCTCCCTAATTGGCCACCTCCGACAGCACCAAGGTAGACAGGAGGGATGTTACAGCTTAGCAAGCATGCTACACTGAGCCTGCTAGTTGGCCTTTGCTGGCATGTGTGGAAGTGGGGATCAAACTATATTTCTGTGGTGTTTTAACTAGAGTAAAGCAGCTCACTGTCTAAAAGTTTTCTATCTTGCTAAGTTACAACTTTCCTGGTCCTCTGGCTTTGGTCCTTCTTTCCTCCCTCCCTTCCTGTCCCCCTTTCCTCCCTCTTTTCCTTCATTCCTTCTTTCTTCTTTCCTCTGTGTTGACATTTCTGGATCCCAGCTCCTTCAGCTCCATGTCTGGTATATATGGGCAAAGAAAGAAAAGAGAGAGAGAGAGAAAGGGAGGAAGGGGAAAGGAGAGGAGAGGGAAAGAAAGAGGGTGGAGAGAGAGGGAGGGAGGAAGGGGAAAGGAGAGGAGAGGAGAGGGAGAGAGAGGAAGGGAGGGAAGGGGAAAGAGGGAAAGAGAGAAAAAGAGAGAGGGGAAGGGAGGAATGGGAAAGGAGAGGAGAGGGAAAGAAAGAAAGAGAGACACACACACACCAGAGAACTAATTAACTCCATTGTTCCTCAGGTCACAAGGTCCCTGTCTGATCTGCCTTCACTCCACCTTTCAGAGTCATATGTTTGTTTTGTGTATATTATCAAGGGGTTTTAGGTCACTTAGTTGGAAGAATAGGGAAAAGTATGTCTACTCCAGCTTTATGGAAGTGGAATTCTTCTCAGAACCTTTTTTTTGATACAAAATATGTACTTGTGCACATTTTGTATCAAAATATATAATGTACATGTCCCTTTTGTACATGTATATAAATTGTATATAAGTATTTAGTGTTATAAAAATAACCAAAGACAGCAAAAACTGCCACAGGTGGATTTGAGAAGACATTGAAATGCCTCCCTTGCTAAGACATGCTGATTCTTGACAGGCTGGGAACCCTGAAAGCTGTAGTGTCACCACTGCCCTGTCCTGTACCTACCTATCTTTTGACTCATTTCCTCCAAGCTCAGGTTTTCAGTTTGGGGTATGTGCCACCTAAAACTGAGCTGTGGAACTGCAGCACAATCATCAAATTCAAAAAAGGCAAGGACATCTTGCTCAGTTTTTAAGATATGCCATAGATGGAGTAAACCAAAACCTTTGATTCCAGATCCTTAACCCTGATTAAGAACAACACAACTCTTCATGCCTATTTAAAACATCCCTTGCAAAAGATGGCTTGAATATTCCAAGTTGGAAATACCCAGTCTTTTGAAGTTACAGCACCCTTTTTGATACAAAAAATGTGCATGACAGAAATTGTACAGTGAGTAGTGTTATAAAAATAACCAAACACACCAAAAGCTGCCACGGGTAAATTTGAGAAAGTGTTGAAATATACTGCACAGCATGAGACCTTGCTGGCTGCGTCTAACAGATGACGCTGGGGCTGCAAACGGTGTCCCAGCCTTCCAGGGCCTGTGGTCTCCAGAACAGGGCTGAAACCTGTTCTGAGTTGACAGTGCTTTCCTAAGAAGACCCCAAGTTGAGAGGACCCTCTTACCCACTCATCAATAATCAAAGCAGACTTGATGCCCATCAGAGATGCCCAGTGATTCTGGTGAGCCCTTCCTGCCTCTGGCTGTCAGTACTGGGGAGTATGGTGGGGACTTTCAGATAGCTCACTGGAGCTCAGAAAGAGAGGGAGTTCCCCCTGACACCTGCCCCAGTCAGTAAGCCCCGTGGCCTGAGGGGTATCCCCACTGCTCGACCTCTCCACTCTCTCGGGGAGGACGAGGCAGCCTTGACCCACGAGGGCTGATGAATGGGTAGGTTATCGGCAGGCTCCTAGGCCACCAGCTTAGAAGTCACATTGTCCCTTTTAGATTCAGTGTGGCGGGAATCTAAAAGGTTGAGGATCGAGAAGCCTGCAGGATGGCAAAGTGAGGGACCCCGGCAGTGGGACCTCAGGAATCCACTCCCGCAACTCTGACTGGGCTGCCCATAGAGGCCCTGAAGGTACAGCAGCCAGGCGCTCTGTGGCATTCTGAATACCGGCACACAGCCTTCGGCCTCTGCCAGCTTTTGTGAGCTGCCCTGCACCAGGCAGAGGTGGCCCCAGGCCTGGCACAGGGTCTGACACATGGCAAATGCTACAGAAATAGCTGTGGACCGCCTGACTGCAAGATCGTATTGAACATCTGGTGCCGGGCCTCAGCCTGTGCTGCTGCAGCCAGGAGCAAATACGGGGCAGTCTGGCTAAGGAGAACGCATGCCTGTGTGGGCCCCAAGGATCCATCTTAAGATCAGGAGGAACAAGAGCCCAGTGACCTTGACAGGCAGCTCAGGCAGCCTGTTAAATCCCATGCCCAGAGGTTTCTGGCTCCTGCCCCAGAGGCCCAAGATGAGGATGTGGCAGCACAGGGAGGCCAAGGGAATGATGAACTCAAGGAGAGGTAGCCAGACCACCTGAGACACCTGTTGAAGTGCGCTTTCCTATGCCCAGACCTGCGAGCTCCTGAGACCAGGTGCAGAAACCAGATTACACTCATCTTTCTGACCTAATTCACAGAGTAGATAGCAGCCCCCACCTAAGCACAGCCCCCTCACTGGGCAATAAGTCTGCAACAGCAATGCTGGCCACATGGGAGGCCCTCGGGTGTCCTCACCCCACCCCTAGGTTTACTGACAGGTACCCTGCAGGGAAGAAGCGGGGACCCCCAAGCTGGACTCCACCCAACACTGCCACCTCCCCAGCCTATGTCC
>NW_026656089.1:0-6185 GCF_009828535.3 Hylobates moloch
GAAAAAGATAAAATGTTATCTATTCTGAATAGAAAATGAATAGTGTTTCTTTGTAACATTAAATCATGTATTTAATACAACATAATTCAACTGAATTAAAAACAGTGATACTATTAGGAAAATGGGAAAATAAAAGAACAATCTTAGGCATGCCTACTGCATAAATAAGCATAATATTTTGAAGATAAGCTGAGGGCTATTTAGTATGCTATCAAGTTATTGTATTGATATTTTTACATTAGTAGTCTTCTTTAGTTGAAATCCAAAACATCTTTCTAGGCATGCCTCTCACTATTATCCAAAATGGAAAATCAGTACACTTGTAAATTCTACACGTGCATTAGACTGTCTCCTTTGTTTATACTTTTTGGAATATCTTAATTTTTCTATCTCATCCCTTTTATCTTTCTCTTTTACAATGTATTTGCCAAATTAAAATAATAATGAAAATACTTCATGCATGTATCACTAATATAGTGAGAATACAAGTTATATACTAATAATCACATTAACAAATACCTAGATTTTAGCCAGGCTCCTTGGAAATTTTTTAAAAAGTAATAATGTTAAAAACCTATATTTTCCAGTTTCTCCATGAACCCTAGATATGGATGTGGCAATGTTACTATTTTTGGCAATCAATAGATAAATCTAACGACTAGGTATAGTCTGATTAAGAGGGCTCAAAAGGAGCTAAAATAAACAAGTAGGAGCTCCTCTTCATCAGTCTTCCCTTCCTTACTATAGCCTACAGCTGGGAGTAAACACTGAACGCTAAACACTGAGCATGATGGGACGGGAAGTTAGGAAGACCTAGAGCATTTGATGACACCATGATGTTACCATCCCTGGATCATATCACTGAACTATTTTTAAATGAGAGAAAATCAACATTTGTTTTTTTTTTAAACCGCAGTAATTTTTAAATTTTCTGTTATATATAGCAGAACTTAATAAGTGCGAATTGCTGTTACTCAAAAGTAACAGCATATAAAAGATAAAAGGTGGCTGAAAAAGCATTAATGCATGCATCAATACAAGCATCAATAGTTTGATAAAAAGCTATTAAGATGGATTTGCTTATACAAAAGAGATGTTTATCACAATGAGGAAGAAAGACAGAAGGGTTATAAAATATACAACTATCAAAGTACATTCTGCTTATTTTTATTTTTAAAAGGTTACATGGAAACTTCAGATTATAAAGAACATATGTGAAAGATGAATACATCTATATGATTAGTATTATTAAGACTGACATTCCAGTAGTTGGAAATTCATAAAGGTGTAAAAGGAAATTTGCATTGCAGCAAGGATGTAAGAGACATGTTAAAGCTGATGCTGTAACAGGAATGGGTGGCAAACTGAGAATTGAGTCATTCAAGTCTCATGGGTGTTTTTTTCTGTCAAGGGAAATCAGTGCACACCCGAAGAATAAAAATTAGAAACAAAGCCATCTTTGGATATGTAAATAAAATAAAAATAATATGTAAAACTGAAACATAATATATGAGGATGAACTTGTACATGAGTGAAGTTCAGTTAGAATTTTAGGAAAATAGGCAAAAGAAGTTAATAAAATGCAATAATCTACTGAGAAAGTGCACTGCACTGAAGAATAATTCAACATTTCTATTTAAGACTATAACCTCTATGCCAACCCACTCTAGAACACACATATAAACACACACATGAAATTAACAGGTCACTGACTGGAGATTTTTAAAACATTTAAAAACAGAAAGCATGCAATAAATAGTGACATGGAAAACACACTGATATATTTGTTACACAAATACTTTAAGTGGATTAATTTCCGAGAAAAAGATTTTGAATCTTTTCTCAAGACGAATTCCATACTGTATATGAAACAACAAAATCAAGAAAGTTATTCAGAAAAACTTGAATAGAAAGAGGTGAACAAATTATGCCAGTGAAACCATGCAAGCAAAGAGAAAGTAGAGGTTGTAATCTTAGATCAATTGGATTCCAGGAAAAAATGATCAAATCTAGGAAGAAGGAAACTTTCCAATACTAAATAGCGCAATTCTCAACAAAAATATTACAGTTTAAAAAGTTAGAACAAGATGATGGGATAGAAGGCTCTACTGTTTGTCCCCCACACAGAGACACCAATTTAGCAACTATCTCCACACACAAAAGCACCTTCATAAGAACTAAAAATCAGGTGAGCACTCGCAGTAGCTGGTTTTAACTTCATTTCCCTAAAAGAGGCACTGAAGAGGTAGAAAAAATAGTCTTGAATCCCTGACGCCACCCATTCCCCGCTCCCCAGCGGTACTGGCATGGTGCACAGAGCATTTCAGCATGCGGGAGGGTGGAGAATGCAGCAATCGTGAGGCATTGAACTCAGTGCTGTCCTGTTATAGCAGAAAGAAAAACTGGATCAAACTCACCTGACGCCTCCCATGGGGGGAGCATTTAAACTGGCCCTAGCCAGAGGAGAATCGTCTATCCAGGTGATTCGAACTTGAGTTCCTGCAAGCCTCATCACCAGGGGTTAAGTGCTCTGGGGCTCTAAATTAATTTGAAAGGCAGTCTAGGCCACAAGGACTGCAACACCAAGGAAATGCCTAATACTGACCTGGGCCCAGAGCCAGTGGACAGGGTTCATGCAACCTACTGAGACACCAGCTGGGGTGGGTAAGGGAGTGCTGACATCACCCCTCCCCTGACCCCAGGCTACAGAATTCACAGGTCCAAAAGAGACCCCTTCCTTCTGCTTGAGGAGAGAAGAGGGAAGACTGGGGAGGACTTTGTTTTGCATCTTGGATACCAGCTCAGCCACAGCGAGATGGGGAATTGGTCAGTGTCCTGAAGCCTCCTTTTCAGACCGTTTCTCCCAGAAAAACACTACTAGACACACCTTACACCAGAAGGGAACCCACTGCTTTGAAGGAAAGGACCCAGCCCTGGCAGCATTTATCACCTGCTAACTGAACAGCCCTCAGGGCTTGAATAACCAGCAGTGGTACACAGGTGTCATGTCAAAGGCTTTGGGTGAACCTTTAAGACGTGATAGCTTCAGGTGAGGCTCAGCACATTCCCAGCTGTGGTGTTTATGAGGCAAGTCTACTTACACTTGAGAAAAGCAGAAGGAAAAGTAAAGTGGACATAGACTTGCCCTTAGGTAACAGCTCAACACACTTCACTTATAGACACACTTAGACTGCATACGCCAAAAATACAGGGATGTAAAAAGATAGTGCATGCCAATGGAAACGAAAAACATGCAGGAGTAGCTATATTTAGACAAAATATATTTCAAAACCAAAACTACAAGAAGAAATGAAGATCACTATGTAATGTTAAAGGGATCAATTTTACAAGATGATCTCTTCTATAACAATTGTAAATATATATGCCCCCATACTGGAGCACCCAGATACATAAAGCAAATATTATTAGAGCTAAAGAGAGAGATACACTTTAGTACAATAATAGCTGGACACTTTAACACCCCACTTTCAGCATTCAACAAATCTTTGAGATGGAAAATCAACAAAGAAACATTGGACTTAATCTGCACTATAGACCAAATGGATCTGATAGATATTTAGAGAAGATTTCATCCAACAGTTGTAGAATACACAGTATTTTCTTCAGCACATGAATCATTCTCAAGGATAAATCATATGTTCTGTTACAAAACAAGTCTTAAAACAATCAAAAAGGTTGAAAAAATATCAAGCATCTTCTCTGACCACAATGGGATAAAATTAGAATTGAGTAACAAAAGGAATTTGGGAAACTCTAAAAACACATGGAAATTAAGCAGTATGCTCTTCATTGACCAGTAGGTCAAGGAAGAAACTAAGAAGGAAATTGAAAAATATCTTGAAGCAAATGATAATGAAAACTCAAAAATACCAAAACCTATGAGATATAGCAGAAGCAGTATGAAGAGGAAAGTTTATAGCTATAAAAACCTACCTTAGGAGGTGTGGAGCCAAGATGGCCGAATAGGAACAGCTCCGGTCTACAGGTCCCAGCCTGAGCGACACAGAAACGGGTGATTTCTGCATTTCTGTTTGAGGTACCGGTTTCATCTCACTAGGGAGTGCCAAACAGTGGGTGCAGGACAGTCAGTGAAGTGCACGGTGCACGAGCCAAAGCAGGGCGAGGCACTGCCTCACTCGGGAAGCACAAGGGGTCAGGGAGTTCCCTTTCCTAGTCAAAGAAAGGGGTAACAGACGGCACCTGGAATATCGGGTCAGTCCCTCCCTAATACTGCCCTTTTCCAATGGGCCTGGAAAACGGCACACTGGGAGATTGTGTCCTGCACCCGGCTCAGAGGGTCCTATGTACGCGGAGTCTCACTGATTGCTAGCGCAGCAGTCTGAGATCGAGCTGCAGGATGGCAGCGAGGCTGGGGGAGGGGCGCCCGCCATTGCCCAGGCTTGCTTAGGTAAACAAAGCAGCCAGGAAGCTCGAACTGGGTGGAGCCCACCACAGCTCAAGGAGGCCTGCCTGCCACTGTAGGCTCCACCTCTGGGGGCAGGGCACAGACAAACAAAAAGTCAGCAGGAACCTCCACAGACTTAAATGTCCCTGTCTGACTGACAGCTTTGAAGAGAGTAGTGGTTCTTCCAGCACGCAGCTGGAGGTCTGAGAACAGACAGACTGCCTCCTAAAGTGCGTCCCTTACCCCTGAGCAGCCTAACTGGGAGGCACACCCCAGTAGGGACAGACTGACACCTCACTTGGCCGGGTACTCCTCTGAGACAAAACTTCCAGAGGAACTATCAGACAGCTGAATTTGTGGTCTCACGAAAATCTGCTGTTCTGCAGCCACCGCTGCTGACACCTAGCCAAACAGGGTCTGGAGTGGACCTCTAGTAAACTCCAACAGACCTGCAGCTGAGGGTCCTGTCTGGTAGAAGGAAAACTAACAAACAGAAAGGACATCCACACCAAAAACCCATCTGTACATCACCATCATCAAAGACCAAAAGTAGATAAAACCACAAAGATGGGGAAAAAACAGAGCAGAAAAACTGGAAACTCTAAAAAGCAGAGCACCTCTCCTCCTCCAAAGGAACGCAGTTCCTCATCAGCAATGGAAAAAAGCTGGATGGAGGATGACTTTGATGAGTTGAGAGAAGAAGGTTTCAGACGATCAAACTATTCTGAGCTATGGGAGGAAATTCAAAACAATAGCAAAGAAGTGAAAAACTTTGAAAAAAATCAGAAGAATGGATAACTAGAATAACCAATGGAGAGAAGGGCTTAAAGGAGCTGATGGAGCTGAAAGCCAAGTTTCAAGAACTACGCGAAGATTGCAGAAGCCTCAGTAGCAGATGCGATCAACTGGAAGAAAGGGTATCGCTGATGGAAGATGAAATGAATGAAATGAAGAGAGAAGGGAAGTTTAGAGAAAAAAGAATAAAAAGAAATGAACAAAGCCTCCAAGAAATTTGGGACTATGTGAAAAGACCAAACCTACGTCTGATTGGTGTACCTGAAAATGACAGGGAGAATGGAACCAAGTTGGAAAACACTCTGCAAGACATTATCCAGGAGAACTTCCCCAATCTAGCAAGGCAGGCCAACATTCAGATTCAGGAAATACAGAGAACGCCTCAAAGATACTCCTTGAGAAGAGCAACTAAAAGACACATAATTGTCAGATTCACCAAAGTTGAAATGAAGGAAAAAATGTTAAGGGCAGCCATAGAGAAAGGTCTGGTTACCCACAAAGGGAAGCCCATCAGACTAACAGCTGATCTCTCAGCAGAAACTCTACAAGCCAGAAGAGAGTGGGGGCTGATATTCAACATTCTTAAAGAAAAGATTTTTCAACCCAGAATTTCATATCCAGCCAAACTAAGCTTCATAAGTGAAGGAGAAATAAAATACTTTACAGAACAGCAAACGCTGAGTGATTTTGTCACCACCAGGCCTGCCCTAAAAGAGCTCCTGAAGGAAGCACTAAACATGGAAAGAAACAACCAGTACCAGCCCCTGCAAAAATATGCCAAATTGTAAAGACCATCGAGGCTAGGAAGAAACTGCATCAACTAAGGAGCAAAATAGCCAACTAACATCATAATGACAGGATCAGATTCACACATAACCATATTAACGTTAAATGTAAATGAGCTAAATGCTCCAATGAAAAGACACAGACTGGCAAACTGGATAAGGAGTCAGGACCCATCAGT
>NW_026656090.1:0-6185 GCF_009828535.3 Hylobates moloch
GTGAATGTATCGGCAGCCCCCTTAAACCATCCATCACCTTGCGCTTCTGTTGGGCATAGCTCGTGCTATATTGGCCAGCAGCTCTGCGCGCTTCCTCTTCATGCTCTTGAATTTGTTGTTGTAAGAGAATGAGCTCACCAAGCAGACCCTGCCATGAGTTCACAATGAGGAGAAGAGGAAATTGGGGAGGAAAACAATGTTAAACCAAAGGGCGCAACAAAGGAACAGATGTAAGATAGGGAGGGATGGTTAACTTAAAACAGAAATGGAAACTCATTTAAAGCCGTCATACCCTTGGGCTCTGTACTGCATTTCCATTTTCCTCCTCAGTAAATCAGATGTCTCAGAAAAATAAAACAGCATAGTTTAAAAAGTGAAAAGGAAAGTGCAATAACAAGTGCTAAATAAAATGAGCCAGATTTATAAAAAATATGCAGAAAAAAATACTGATTTTTTTTTTAACAGTGTTGATCTTACTGGTCTAAATTTTCTAATTCTCAACGATGATTCTCTCAGGACTGATTGAAGATCATAATAGCTTGCTTACTTATTAAATTATTATTCTTAAGTATTTTTTCTTGATATTTCATTTATTCAAGTAAAGGTCCCTAGGAACAGGTTTCCAGCATCAATTTAATCAAGGTTACATTAAGTCATATATTCTATGTGCCTTTGCATACATTTGATTAAAATTTAGGGTTCTTTATTTAAATTAAAAGATAATGTTTCAGGTTGTTTTGATTTCATATATATCAAATAACTAGTCTGACCGAATTTTCACTTTTTATGAGCTGTTTTGACAACATTAAATAGAAACAGCCTCTGAGAATACAGCCAAGCATATACAAATTACTAAACAAGTGCTATAAAAAAACACAATTAAGATATGGAGACAATATAGTTATTATGAAATTTTGAAATGAAAACAAAACACAGTTTGGACCTATGCACAAAAAATCACCTTTTCTATTTCTAAAATTCATTCCATTTCATAATTATACAATAGTATATTGATACAATTTTTAATACAGGATATTCACATGTGGCATGATACTAAAATACATGTCATTTCCTGCATAGCTTTATTAATTGATGGCCTATTAGATAATTGACCTCAAAAAATGTGGAGGAAAGACAACCAAGATTTGACAATGTTACAAGCCTAATGTTTTCTTAATTAGAAATCCTAAAAAAAGTAAAGTTCTAGTGAATGAGGTAACCATTTAAGAACAGCATTCTGGGAAAACGATGGACTCAATTTTTACCAAGTTATAAAAATAAAAAGAGGAAAATGGGTATTTATTAAGATATTCTAAATTAGGAGTTTTAAATAGTTTCAGAGTTAAAAAAATGGCTGCCCAAAATATTTTATTTTATATAATTAGAAAGTGTCTTAAAATCTGGATACAATTTGGAGAATTTTTATTATGTTAGTTTTGATATATTAGGCTGTGATCATTGCCAATATTAGACAATAAATGAAACTCGTTGATTTACTATAAATCAAAGGTTATAACTAGTTGATTTCTTCCACATGACAAATGAAATTCAATATTTGTTTCCAGATACAATAGTATAAAATATAGTTATAAAAAGACATGTCTTTAAATAAATCAGTTTTATGATCATTAACAAACCTATCAAAGAAAGACAATGCTAACTACTATCCTCATCATTCTCATAATTTTTACCTTTAAAAAAAATCATTGCTTTATCAAGCAGAAAGAAGAGTAACCTGATTTATTTTCTTTCATTTGATCATTTATCACAATCCTTTATTCAAATCATTCAAGTGTTCAAATTTCTCAAACAATTCCCTTTAAAGAAGGCTTCCTACGTTGGTTTATATAGTAGTGTACCTGCTATATTTACATACCACTAGTATTCTAATTTATAAAATCCCAAAGTAGTGAGAAAATATTCCACATTTCTTTCTTTTTTAAGACTAGTCAAGTGCAATAGTGAGAAGGGGGCAAAGAGTAGAACAAAGAGTTCAATCTGTAACTGACTGTGATTAATCAATTGAGATAACTCATTCCCTTTGGATCAGCCATGTTCCACATTTCTTACTTGCGTCTATGAGGCACACAATGCTTTTTTATTTATAGCTTAAAAATTCCTCTCAAATTCACTGCTTATGTATATACACAACTGCATGGTAAATACTCCAATCATCTATTATTAGATTTCAAGAAAACACTCTAGAGACATGTCTCTTTCCTTCCACGCCTGTTGCTGAAGCATTATTATGTAAAGATACTTGAAATGAACTGAAATTGACCTCCTGAAAAAGTAGGAAGAAAACAAGAATTAGACATAGAAAAGCTATTTACATGATACTACACTTATACCAAGGTTACCTGTCTTTGATTTTGTGCACCAGTCTTACCCTAAATACCAAGTGATGGCCACACAGTCTCTAAGCTAAGGCCATGTGGAACAGGAAGAGGAAGAAATCTACGCACCTACTGTGCAAGATACACTCCTCAGATGTACAAACCACATTTTTCAATAAATATTTTCCCAAGCTTAGACATTTTTCTTTCAAGAAATGGCACAAAAATAATTTTTAAAACTATATATATATAAAAAATACAGTAGTATTTATAAATAACAATAAATAATCATTAACAATCACAGATGATAGTCTCTTAATGTCTCCTGACTCCTGGCTATTGTCAATTTGACACTGCAGATCTCAATCTCTCATCTCTGTTTTTTTAAATCTCCATCTCTGAATCAGCTTCCTTATCTCAGTCTCATTTCACGTATAGTGTTCTGGTTTTTTTTAATTATAACATCAGATCAAGAAAATCAATAATAACTCCAGAAACCAAAATATCAAATGAAAATACTGTGCTAACCTAAAAGTTAATGAGTTTGGTAGAGAAGATTTTAAGTAATCTTGAAATATGATACTATGGTCTGAATTTTTGTCCCCCACAATTCATATGTTGAAACCTAGCCTCACAATGTGATAGTATTGAGAGGTGGGGCCTTTGGGAGGTGATGAGGTCATGAGGTTTCTGGAGTTGCTGGTCTTACAAAAAAAGGCCAGAGCTGCCCGGCCCCTTTTGCTATGTGAGGATATAGGGAGAAGACATCATCTATGAAGCCAAGGGTCCTCAGAAGACATCGAATCTGTCAGTGCCTTGAACTTGGATGTCCAGTTACTACATTATTTGTTGCATAAGAAATCCCAGAAAAGCAAATCCTACTTAAGCAACATTGCTTAATTCCAATTCAGAATATCAAGTACAGGAACTACTTTTACAGCCTTGTTCTCCTCAATGGTTGCCAAATATGAAGGCCAGGGAGAATTTGCAGGTAATGAGAGCAAAAAATTGAGGGGACCAAAATTCTGTTGGCATCAACTAGATTTATTTACTTTCATCAGCCTCTACTCTGCTGAGTTGAATCAATCAACTGATTTTACTAAGACACAAGACTATCCCAGGTGCTCTGAGAAAAAGATTTAGTAACAGAAATGGCCGATTAGATAGTAAGAATATAAGCCAAAGTAATAGTGTTTCATATGACAAGTGTTTTGAACACTCAGAAGAATATAATTAATGGAGCTACAAAGGTTATGGAAGGCTTCATGAAGTGACAATTGAGCTGTGCTATAAAGATGAGTGAACACTAAACATGCAGAAAAAAGAAAAGAGATAACTTCAGCTGGAGAGGTACAACATAAACCATAAAATTAAGAATCAGAGGGCTGGGTGGCTCACGCCTGTAATCCCAACACTTTGGGAGGCCGAGGTGGGCGGACCATGAGGTCAAGAGATTGAGACCATCCTGACCAACCTGGTGAAACCCTGTCCCTACTAAAAGTACAAAAATTAGCCAGGCATGGTGGCGGGAGCCTGTAATCCCAGCTACTTGGGAGGCTGAGACAGGAGAATTGCTTGAACCTGGGAGGCAGAGGTTGCAGTGAGCCAAAATCATACCACTGTACTCCAGCCAGGCAACAGGGCGAGACTCTGTCTCAGCCTCCCAAGTAGCTGGGATTACAGGAAAAAAAAAAAAAAAAGAATGAGAGTAATACGTTGCAAGAAAGAACATTAATGTATTATAATTTAATAATTATACTTAAAACAATACTACTACTTTTCATGATTCAGGCCATGAAAAAGTCCTTCAAAAATTTTCTATAAATTATAAATGTGCTTGTTGCCTTCTGAATGGCCGTATTTCTTACTTCTGTGAGATGCTTATGACCAATCAGAAACATGATAGAACAAAAGCACAGAAAATAAAATGTCTCATTTTGCAAATCAATTTCACTGGAACACAATAATCTTACAGAATCTAAAAAAGGGAATGAACTAAGTGGTCTTGTCACCGGTATATATGATGACTGATACACAGCAATCGGCTGACTCCCAAATTAAATTAGTCCAATTCCCTAAAGCAGGCAGCACTTCAATTCGTCTTCAGGTAGTTCTGAAGGTCTCCAAGTCTCAGTAATATTCAATTCACATCAAGGGCTATGTCTCTTTTCCTCCAGTGGACATACGTTTTCAAATTTTTGATTAACAAGAAGCATTTATTAAGAGGTGGTTTTAATGTATGTCAATCATACCTCAAGATAGTAGTGTAAGGTTAAAAATGGTTGGTTTTACTATTTTTTTCAATGTTTCGTTAATCAAATCATATGAGAACTTTTGATCAACATGACATAAATAATTCATTAGTGTCCACAAACTGAATGGATATAAATCCAGGCCAAACCAAAGAAACTTGATTAATTCATTAGCCTGTGCAGCATTATGTGGAAATCTATGCTTTCTGTAGACTTTTTGAAGACCAGTATTATAACTTTCCAGGACACCTAAAACTCTGGTAGGAACCCCAGGCTGGGAATCACAGGTTATCGGTTCATCATGTTTATTCTGTCTCACTGAAGTCAAACTATCTGTGTTCCCCTCAGCTCCCCGTCACTCTCACTTCAGTTGACTTTGAATGGTCCTAACTGTTCTGCTATTTGCCAGCACTTCCCCAGATGTGTTTTCCTATTAGAAAGGACAAATCTTTTCTTTAGTTCTAGTTGTAAATGTTTTTCAATTATTATTACTTTTTTCAAAAGCTGATTCACATACACTTTTACATTTCTAGTAGAAGTCTAGCCAGAAACTTTGTTACAAACCTGACAACCATTAAACTAATACTTGACTGCTTCAAACTCTAAATACTGTTTAAATCTGGGGCTTTCAGCCCTCAGACTGAACCAGTTAAAAAAGTATTCAGCTAAAGCCTGGCCACCCTACCACCTCTGATTCTTGCCCACATTTTCAAACGTGATGTCAGAGTGATGTCAAAAAGTTACTGCTAAGCTAAGGCCTCTCTTTGCATGCTAACCTTCAACCATCAATTTGTACACAAGTCTCAAAATCAGTCAGTTTAGCTGAGTGACTCATCATTCTCAAGCATCACAAGAAACAGCCAAGCTTTGCAAACACAATGCTACATATTATTAATAATAGAATTTGAAACCATCAGTTGGGGCTTGAGACACATTTTTGGATAGTAAATTTTTATAGTAGCATTTGCTACAATTTGACTTAACCAGTAATGAAAGTAGCTTAATTACAACTCTAGATTCAGTATGTATAACAGTTGAAAAAAATAATTGGTAAGTCTTCAATGGGGAAAATACGCACCAAAAATTGAGAAAAAGTTAAAAGGAAATAGTTTACAAGGACATTTATTGTCAAACAAGCAAATTAAAACAAGCAAAGAGTAAATTAGAACATAATGTAATAAATTTAATTCCATGTCTATTGTATAAAATAAAATCTGTAAATAAAATTAAATTTCCAAAAATAATTATCTGGCTTCTTTTCTATTATTGCAGAGCTTCTGTTCAATTACTGATTATTCATTTATGACCTTAGCAGGGTTTTAAGGGAATTATCTGAGTCAGGCCCTGAAACAGGTTTTTCATTCACCAAAGGATCCTAGGCCATAAGAGAGAAAGCAGACATACAGACCTCTCCTAACCAGTTTGGCAAACAGAAATCTTGTCACTCAAAGAACCACACTACCAGCCCTGTAACAAAGGCTCCTTCTCCCCAGTAGATTAGCTCTTCTCTCCACAGTAAAGTTAATTGCCTTAAGGGCTAAGGCCTTCACTCAAAATAAGCCACAAATATTAGGCTAATTTCTACTTATTTTTTTTT
>NW_026656091.1:0-6184 GCF_009828535.3 Hylobates moloch
CTAGCGGTCTATCAGTTTTGTTGATCTGTTCAAAAAACCAACTCCTGGATTCATTAATTTTTGATGGGTTTTTTGTGTCTCTATTTCCTTCAGTTCTGCTCTGATTTTAGTTATTTCTAGCCTTCTGCTAGCTTTTGAATGTATTTGCTCTTGCTTTTCTAGTTCTTTTAATTGTGATGTTAGGGTGTCAATTTTGGATCTTTCCTGTTTTCTCTTGTGGGCATTTAGTGCTATAAATTTCCCTCTACACACTGCTTTGAATGTGTCCCAGAGATTCTGGTACGTTGTGTCTTTGTTCTTGTTGGTTTCAAAGAACATCTTTATTTCTGCCTTCATTTCATTATGTACCCAATAGTCATTCAGGAGCACGTTGTTCAGTTTCCATGTAGTTGAGCGGTTTTGAGTGAGTTTCTTAATCCTGAGTTCTAGTTTGATTGCACTGTGGTCTGAGAGACAGTTTGTTATAATTTCTGTTCTTTTACATTTGCTGAGGAGAGCTTTACTTCCAACTATGTGGTCAATTTTGGAATAGGTGTGGTGTGGTGCTGAAAAAAATGTATATTCTGTTGATTTGGTGTGGAGAGTTCTGTAGATGTCTATTAGGTCCACTTTATGTAGAGCTGAGTTCAATTCCTGGACATCCTTGTTAACTTTCTGTCTCATTGATCTGTCTAGTGTTGACAGTGGGGTGTTAAAATCTCCCATTATTATTGTGTGGGAGTTTAAGTCCCTTTGTAGGTCACTCAGGACTTACTTTATGAATCTGGGTGCTCCTGTGTTGGGTACATATATATTTAGGATAGTTAGCTCTTCTTGTTGAATTGATCTCTTTACCATTATGTAATGGCCTTCTTTGTCTCTTTTGATCTTTGTTGGTTTAAAGTCTATTTTATCGGAGACTAGGATTGCAACCGCTGCCTTTTTTTGCTTTCCATTTGCTTGATAGATCTTCCTCCATCCCTTTATTTTGAGTCTATGTGTGTCTCTGCACGTGAGATGGGTTTCCTGAATACAGCACACTGATGGGTCCTGACTCCTTATCCAGTTTGCCAGTCTGTGTCTTTTAATTGGAGCATTTAGCCCATTTACATTTAACGTTAATATTGTTATGTGTGAATCTGATCCTGTCATTATGATGTTAGTTGGTTATTTTGCTCCTTAGTTGATGCAGTTTCTTCCTAGCCTCGATGGTCTTTACAATTTTGTATGTTTTTGCAGTGGCTGGTACCGGTTGTTCCATTGCATGTTTAGTGCTTTCTTCAGGAGCTCTTTTAGGGCAGGCCTGGTGGTGACAAAATCACTCAGCGTTTGCTTGTCTGTAAAGTATTTTATTTCTCCTTCACTTATGAAGCTTAGTTTGGCTGGATATGAAATTCTGGGTTGAAAATTCTTTTCTTTAAGAATGTTGAATATTGGCCCCCACTCTCTTCTGGCTTGTAGAGTTTCTGCCGAGAGATCAGCTGTTAGTCTGATGGGCTTCCCTTTGTGGGTAACCCGACCTTTCTCTCTGGCTGCCCTTAACATTTTTTCCTTCATTTCAACTTTGGTGAATCTGACAATTATGTCTTGGCATTGCTCTTCTCGAGGAGTGTCTTTGTGGCATTCTCTGTATTTCCTGAATCTGAATGTTGCCCTGCCTTGCTAGATTGGGGAAGTTCTCCTGGATAATATCTTGCAGAGTGTTTTCCAACTTGGTTCCATTCTCCCCGTCATTTTCAGGTACACCAATCAGACGTAGGTTTGGTCTTTTCACATAGTCCCAAATTTCTTGGAGGCTTTGTTCATTTCTTTTTATTCTTTTTTCTCTAAACTTCCCTTCTCACTTCATTTCATTCATTTCATCTTCCATCAGCGATACCCTTTCTTCCAGTTGATCGCATCTGCTACTGAGGCTTCTGCAATCTTCACGTAGTTCTCGAAACTTGGCTTTCTTCTCCATCAGTTCCTTTAAGCCCTTCTCTCCATTGGTTATTCTAGTTATCCATTCTTCTATTTTTTTTTCAAAGTTTTTAACTTCTTTGCTATTGTTTTGAATTTCCTCCCGTAGCTCAGAGTAGTTTGATCACCTGAAGGCTTCTCTCAACTCGTCAAAGTCATCCTCCATCCAGCTTTGTTCTGTTGCTGGTGAGGAACTGCTTTCCTTTGGTGGAGGAGAGGTGCTCTGCTTTTTAGAGTTTCCAGCTTTTCTGCTCTGTTTTTTCCCCATCTTTGTGGTTTTATCTACTTTTGGTCTTTGATGCTGGTGATGCACAGATGGGTTTTTGGTGTGGATGTCCTTTCTGTTTGTTAGTTTTCCTTCTACCAGACAGGACCCTCAGCTGCAGGTCTGTTGGAGTTTCTAGAGGTCCACTCCAGACCCTGTCTTGCTGTGTGTAAGCAGCAGTGGCTGCATAACAGTGGATATTCTTGAGACCACAAAATCAGCTGTCTGATAGTTCCTCTGGAAGTTTTGTCTCAGAGGAGTACCCGGCCAAGTGAGGTGTCAGTCTGTCCCTACTGGAGGGGTGCCTCCCAGTTAGGCTGCTCAGGGGTGAGGGACCCACGTTAGGAGGCAGTCTGTCTGTTCTCAGATCTCCAGCTGCGTGCTGGGAGAACCACTACTGTCTTCAAAGCTGTCAGTCAGACAGGGACATTTAAGTCTGTGGAGGATCCTGCTGACTTTTTGTTTGTCTGTGCCCTGCCCCCAGAGGTGGAGCCTACAGAGGGAGGCAGGCCTCTTTGAGCAGTGGTGGGCTCCACCCAGTTCAAGGTTCCTGGCTTCTTTGTTTACCTAAGCAAGCCTGGGCAATGGCGGGAGCCCCTCCGCCAGCCTCGCTGCTGCCTTGCAGCTTGATCTCAGACTCCTGTGCTAGCAATCAGCGAGACTCCATGGGCATAGGACACTCCGAGCCAGTTGCGGGACACAGTCTTCTAGAGTGCCGTTTTCCAGGCCCATTGGAAAAGCGCAGTATTGGTGTGGGACTGACCCGATATTCCAGGTGCTGTCTGTTACCCCTTTCTTTGACTAGGAAAGGGAACTCCCTGACCCCTTGCGCTTCCCGAGTGAGGCAATGCCTCGCCCTGCTTTGGCTCATGCACAGTGCACTTCACCGACTGTCCTGCACCCACTGTTTTGCACTCCCTAGTGAGATGAAACTGGTACCTCAAGCAGAAATGCAGAAATCACCCATCTTCTGTGTGGCTCAGGCTGGGAGCTGGAGACCGGAGCTGTTCCTATTTGGCCATCTTGGCTCCACCGTGCATCTCCCGGGGCTCCCCCGTGGGCCGAGCCGGGATAACTACTCACCTTCTCCACAGAGGAAGAAAATACGTGGCCGCTCTCCCGGCCACGGCTAAAGTGGCGGTGACAGAGATGAGCAATGGGCACGGCAGTCTCGGCAGAGCACAGGTGCTTCACCGTGGCTGCTCTGGCTCTGCACTGGCCCTGCATGCCCCAATTGCAGATTCTGCAAAAAGATTATTTCAAAACTGCTCAATCAAAAGGAAGGTTCAACTCTGTTAGTTGAATGCACAGATCAGAAAGAAGTTTCACAGAATGCTTCTGTGTAGTTTTTATTTGAAGATATTCCTTTTTCCACGATAGGCCTCAAAGCGCTCCAAATGTCCACTTGCTGTTTATACAGAAAGAGTGTCCCAAAACTGCTCAATCAAAAGTAAGGTTCAACTCTGTTAGTTGAATGCACAGATGAGAAACAAGTTTCACGGAATGCTTCCGTGTCGTTTTCAGGGGAAGATATTTTGTTTTTCATTGTAGGCCTCAATATTCCCCAAATATCCCCTTGCAGATTCTACAAATAGAGTGTTTCAAAAAGGCTGAATCAAAACTAAGGTTCAACTCTGTTAGTTGAATACACAGATCCGAAAGGAGTATCACAGAATGTTTCTGTGTAGTTTCTATTTGAAGATATTCCTTTTTCGACGATAGGCCTCAAAGCGCTCCAAATGTCCACTTGCAGTTTACACAGAAAGAGTGTTTCAAAACTGGTCAACCAAAAGTAAGATTCAATTCTGTTAGATGAATACACAGATCAGAAAGAAGTTTCACAGAATACTTCCATGTAGTTTTAGGGGAAGATATTTCATTTTGCACCGTTGGCTACAATGTTCTCCAAATGTCCAATTGCAGATTCTAAAGAGAGAGTGTTTCAAAACTGCTCAATCAAAAGTAAGGTTCAACTCCATTACTTGAGTGCACAGATCAGAAAGAAGTTTCACAGAATGCTTCCGTGCAGTTTTTAAGGGAAGAAATTTCGTTTTTCACCGTAGGCCTCAATGTTCTCCAAATGTCAACCTGCAGATTCTACAAAAAGAGTATTTCCAACTGCTCAATCAAAAGTAAGGCTCAACTCTGATAGTTGAATGCACAGATCAGAAAGTAGTTTCACAGAATGCTTCTGTGTAGTTTTTATTTGAAGATATTCCTTTTTCCACGAAAGGCCTCAAAGTGCTCCAAATGTCCACTTGCAGTTTACACAGAAAGAGGGTTTCAAAACTGCTCAATCAGAAGTAAGGTTAAACTCTGTTACTGAATGCACAGATGAGAAACAATTTTCACAGAATGATTCCATGCAGTTTTTAAGGGAAGATATTTCTATTTTGACCATAGGCCTCAATGTTGTCCAAATGTCCCCTTGCAGATTCTACAAATAGAGTGTTTCAAAACTGCTCAATCAAAAGTAAGTTTCAACTCTGTTAGCTGAATGCACAGATCAGAAAGAAGTTTCACAGAATGATTCTGTGTAGTTTTTAGTTGAAGATAATTCTTTTTTCACCATAGTCCTCAACGTTCTCCAATTTTCCACTGGCAGCTTATAGAGAAAGAGTGTTTGAAAACTGCTCAATCAAAAGTTAGGTTAAACTCTGTTAGTTTAATGCACAGATCAGAAAGAAGTTTCACAGAATGATTCCGTGTAGTTTTCAGTTGAAGATATTTCTTTTTTCACCATAGGTCTCAATGTTCTCCAAATGTCCTCTTGCAGATTCTAAAAAAAGAGTGTTTCAAAACTGCTCCATCAAAAGTAAGTTTCAAATCTGTTAGCTGAATGCACAGATCAGAAAGAAGTTTCACAGAATGCTTCTGTGTAGTTTTTATTTGAAGATATAACTTTTTCCACGATAGGACTCAAAGGGCTCCAAATGTTCACTGGCAGTTTATACTGAAAGAGTGTTTCAAAACTACCCAAACGAAATGTTCAACACTGTGAGATGAATGCAGAGAAGAGAGAGAAATTTCACAGAACAGTTCTGGGTAGTTTTTACTAGAAGATATTTCGTTTTTCATCATAGGCCTCAAAGATCTCCAATTGTACACTTGCAGATTCTACAAAAAGAGTGTTTCAAAACTATGGGAATATATTTCATTTTTCACCGTAGGCCTCAATGTTCTCCAAATGTCCACTTGCAGATTCTACAAATAGAGTGTTTCAAAACTGCTCTATCAAAAGTAATGTTCAACTCTGTTAGTTGAATGCACAGATCAGAAACAAGTTTCACGGAATGCTTCCGTGTAGTATTTAGGGGAAGATATTTCGTTTTTTACCATAGGACTCAAAGTTCCCCAAATATCCCCTTGCAGATTCTACAAATATAGTGTTTGAAAAAGGCTCAATTGAAACTAAGTTTCAACTCTGTTACTTGAATACACAGATCAGAAAGGAGTTTCACAGAATGCTTCTGTGTAGTTTTTATTTGAAGATATTCCTTTTTCAACGATAGGCCTCAAAGTGCTCCAAATGTCCACTTGCAGTTTAAACAGAAAGAGTGTTTCAAAACTGCTCAATCAAAAGAAAGGTTCAACTCCATTAGTTGAGTGCAAACGTCAGAAAGAAGTTTCACAGAATGCTTCCGTGCAGTTTTTAAGGGAAGATATGTCGTTTTTCACCGTAGGCCTCAATGTTCTCCAAATGTCAACTTGCAGATCCTACAAAAAGAGTATTTCAAAACTGCTCAATCAAAAGTGTGATTGAACTCTGTTAGTTGAATGCACAGGACAGAAAGAAGTTTCGCAGAATGCTTCTGTGTAGTGTTTTTTTCAAGATATTCCTTTTTCCACTATAGGCCCCTTAGGGCTCCGAATGTCCTCTTGCAGTTTCTACAGAGAGAGTGTTTCAGAACAGCTCAATCAAAAGTAAGGTTCGACTCTGTTGAATGCACAGAACAGAAAGAAGTTTCACAGAATGCTTCT
>NW_026656092.1:0-6184 GCF_009828535.3 Hylobates moloch
GTGGTCAATTTTGGAATAGGTGTGGTGTGGTGCTGAAAAAAAACGTACATTCTGTTGACTTGGGGTGGAGAGTTCTGTAGATGTCTATTAGGTCTGCTTGGTGCAGAGCTGATTTCAATTCCTGGGTATCCTTGTTAACTTTCTGTCTGGTTGATCTGTCTAATGTTGACAGTGGGGTGTTAAAGTCTCCCATTATTATTGTGTGGGAGTCTAAGTCTCTTTGTAGGTCACTCAAGACTTGCTTTGTGAATCTGGGTGCTCCTGTATTGGGTGCATATATATTTAGGATAGTTAGCTCTTCTTGTTGAATTGATCCCTTTACCATTATGTAGTGGCCTTCTTTGTCTCTTTTGATCTTTGTTGGTTTAAAGTCTGTTTTATCAGAGACTAGGATTGCAACCCCTGCCTTTTTTTGTTTTCCATTTGCTTGGTAGATCTTCTTCCATCTTTTTATTTTGAGCCTATGTGTGTGTCTGCACATGAGATGGGTTTCCTGAATACAGCACACTGATGGGTCTTGACTCTTTATCCAATTTGCCAGTCTCTGTCCTTTAATTGGAGCATTTAGTCCATTTACATTTAAAGTTAATATTGTTATGTGTGAATTTGATACTGTCATTATGATGTTAGCTGGTTATTTTGCTCGTTAGTTGATGCAGTTTCTTCCTAGCCTTGATGGTCTTTACAATTTGGCATGATTTTGCAGTGGCTGGTACCGGTTGTTCTTTTCCATGTTTAGTGCTTCCTTCAGGAGCTCTTTTAGGGCAGGCGTGGTGGTGACAAAATCTCTCAGCATTTGCTTGTCTGTAAAGTATTTTATTTCTCCTTCACTTATGAAGCTTAGTTTGGCTGGATATGAAATTCTGGATTGAAAATTCTTTTCTTTAAGAATGTTGAAGGCTGGGTGCAGTGGCTCACGCTTGTAATCCCAGCACTTTGGGAGGCTGAGGCTGGTGGATCACGAGGTCAGGAGATCGAGACCATGGTGAAACCCCGTCTCTACTAAAAATACAAAAAAAATTAGCCAGGCGTGGTGGTGGGCGCCTGTAGTCCCAGCTACTCAGAGAGGCTGAGGCAGGAGAATGGCATGAACCCGGGAGGCGGAGCTTGCAGTGAGCCGAGATTGCACCACTGCACTCCAGCCTAGGCAACAGAGTGAGACTCCGTCTCAAAAAAAAAAAAAAAAAAAAAGAATGTTGAATATTGGCCCCCACTCTCTTCTGGCTTGTAGAGTTTCTGCCAAGAGATCAGCTGTTAGTCTGATGGGCTTCCCTTTGTGGGTAACCCGACCTTTCTCTCTGGCTGCTCTTAACATTTTTTCCTTCATTTCAACTTTGGTGAATCTGACAATTATGTGTCTTGGAGTTGCTCTCCTTGAGGAGTATCTTTGTGGTGTTCTCTGTATTTCCTGAATCTGAATGTTGGCCTGCCTTGCTAGATTGGGGAAGTTCTCCTGGATAATATCCTGTAGAGTGTTTTCCAACTTGGTTCCATTCTCCCCGTCAATTTCAGGTACACCAATCAGACATAGATTTGGTCTTTTCACATAGTCCCATATTGGAGGCTTTGTTCATTTCTTTTTATTCTTTTTTCTCTAGACTTCCCTTCTTGCTTCATTTCATCTTCATCGCTGATACCCTTTCTTCCAGTTGATCGCATCGGCTCCTGAGGCTTTTGCATTCTTCACATAGTTCTCGAGCCTTGGCTTTCAGCTCCATCAGCTCCTTTAAGCACTTCTCTGTATTGGTTATTCTAGTTATACATTCGTCTAATTCTTTTTCAAAGTTTTTAACTTCTTTGCCTTTGGCTTGAATTTCCTCCTATAGCTCAGAGTAGTTTGATCGTCTGAAGCCTTCTTCTCTCAACTCGTCAAAGTCATTCTCCGTCCAGCTTTGTTCCATTGCTGGTGAGGAACTGCATTCCTTCGGAGGAGGAGAGGCACTCTGCTTTTTAGAGTTTCCGGTTTTTCTGCTCTGTTTTTTCCCCATCTTTGTGGTTTTATCTACTTTTGGTCTTTGATTATGGTGATGTACAGATGGGTTTTTGGTGTGGATGTCCTTTCTGTTTGTTAGTTTTCCTTCTAACAGACAGGACCCTCAGCTGCAGTTCTGTTGGAGTTTGCTAGAGGTCCACTCTAGACCCTGTTTGGCTGAGTGTCAGCAGCGGTGGCTGCAGAACAGTGGATTTTTCATGAACCGCAAATGCTGCTGCCTGATCATTCCTCTGGAAGTTTTGTCTCAGAGGAGTACCCGGCCGTGTGAGGTGTCAGTCTGCCCCTACTTGGGGGTGCCTCCCAGTTAGGCTGCTCGGGGGTCAGGGACCCACTTGAGGAGGCAGTCTGCCTGTTCTCAGATCTCCAGCTGTGTGCTGGGAGAACCACCACTCTCTTCAAAGCTGTCAGACAGGGACATTTTCTATTTAAGATCTTATTACACACTTAAATTATGCATTGAATCAATATTCCAATAGCAAGGAAGTATTAAAGTAACTTATCTGTATATTATATGTGCCTATGTTTACTAATGTAGATATACATAATTTGATTTGAAAAACATAGCAAGTACTTTTAACAAGTTCTTTTTCGACTTCATTAGTGATGGAGAATAGATAGCTTAGGGTGAAAACATAACCTTTAGCTCTCAGAGAGGCACCTCTGTTTCTACTGCCAGATATTTTTCTGCTAAGGTTTCACTACATCGTTCTATTATAGACTGATCTTTCCCCTTTTGTGCTTAACTCTGGAAAAAAAAAAATGAGATTTCACCAAGTAAGATTTTAACCTGAAAATGCAAAAATCCATATATAAGAATAAACATTTCCACCACAATATAGGGAATAAAAATCAGTAATGACCAAGAAAATATTTGTAACTACTAAAATACAAGAAAGAGAATAAAAATACTTTGAAGATCTGATAGAAAATTACACAATAGTCCTCCTGGTGAGGTCACCGCCCGGGCTATGGCTGCTGCTTCCTCATGTCAGCGCTGCTCCCTCCGCCCTCACCCCTTCCACCTCGGGGCAGTTCGAAATGAAGCTGTTGTCATTTCTGGAAGGAAACTGGCCCAGCAGATCAAGCAGGAAGTGCAGCAGGAGGTGGAGGAGTGGGTGGCCTCAGGTAACAAATGGCCACACCTGAGCATGACCCTGGTCAGCGAGAATCCTGCAAGTAACTCATGTCCTCAACAAAACCATGGTAGCTGCAGATGTGGGAATCAACGGTGAGACGATTATGAAACCAGCTTCAGTTTCAGAGGAAAAATTGTTGAATTTAATCAATAAACTGAATAATAATGTAGATGGTCTTATTCAGCTGCCTCTTCCAGAGCATATTGATGATAGAAAGACCTGTAATGCCTTTCTCCAGACAAGGATGTCGATGACTTTCATGTAATTAATGTAGGGCGAATGTGTTTGAACCAGTATTCCACATTACCGGCTACCCCATGGGGTGTGTGGGAAATAATTAAGCGAACTGGCATTCCCACCCTAGGGAAGAATGTGGTTGTGGCTGGAAGGTCAAAAAATGTTGAAATGCCAATTGCAATGTTACTGCACATGGATGGGGTGCATGAAGGTCTCAGAGGTGATGCTACTGTTACAATATCTCATGGATACCCTCCCAAAGAGCAGCTGAAGAAACATACCATTCTTGCAGATATTGTAATATCTGCTGCAGGCATTCCAAATCTCATCATAGCAGATATGATCAAGGAAGGAGCAGCCATCATTAATGTGGGAATAAATAGAGTTCAAGATCCCGTAACTGCAAACCCAAGTTAGTTGGAGATGTGGATTTTGAAGGAGTCAGAGAAAAAGCTGGTTATATCACTCCAGTTCCTGGAGGTGTTGGCCCCATAACAGTGGTGATGCTAATGAAGAATACCATTATTACCGCAAAAAAAGTGCTGAGGCGTGAAGAACGAGAAGTGTTGAAGTCTAAAGAGCTTGGAGTTGCCACTAATTAACTATTGTGTCTTCTATGTCACAAACAGCACTCCAAGCCAGCTCAAGAAGCAAAGCAGGCCAATAGAAATGCATTATTTTTAATTTATTCTACTGCAATGGTCTAAAATGATGCTTTCTATTTATTGAATGCTTAAATGAGTAGGTGTTTGTGCACATAGCTCTGCAGTACCTCACCAGGGAGCGTTACAGTATTATGCAGGGTCATGTAATCTAGCCAAGAGCAGCCATTAACCTAGTGATTAACATGGGAGACATTGTCATGTTGAGAATGGACGCTTAACTTTATGTCAAGCACCTCGGTTAAACATTTGCGTTTTCTAGAATGGCATTTCCCAGGTGCTATTCCAGTAAGAGTTGATACTCATTTTAGGTATTAAACTGTTTGAGTTGAACTGATCAAACCAAAGGAAAAGTGTTACTAGAGAAAATCAGGGAAAGGTGAAAAAGAAAAAAATGGTAGTAATTGAGTAGAAAAAAATTAATTTATATATGTCTTGATTGGTAGCCAGATTTATCTAAGTAGAACTGAATTTGCTAGGAAAAAAGGAAAACTACATATTAATTGTTTTCTAAGCTGTCTTCTGAAGCTTAGTCAATCATTGGGAAAATGTTTAGAAATTTTCCTTGCTATTAGGCATTATTTTATGTATGTTACACTTCAGTAAGTTCTTCCCATTTTAGTTTTCTAGGATTTAAAGGCTTATTTTAAACTTTATTTATGTGTATTGTCATATTGTTAAATTTTTGTATTGTATAGTTTCTTTGATATATCTTAAAACCTATTTTTGAAAAACAAAAGTGTTTTGATAATCATTTGGGCAGCTTGGGTAAGTATGCAACTTACATTTCCACCAAAGAATTGTCAGCAGCTGCCTGCTTTTCTGTGATGTACCCTTTTGACTTTTCCAGAAAATTTTTAAGAGTTTGAGTTAATATTGAATTTAATCAGACTTTCTGATTAAAGGTTATTATTTTGTTTCTTTTTTAATAAAACACGTGTCTGGTATGGTTAAAAAAAAGAAAAAATTACAGAATAAAAGAGTCTCATTGCTTTCAACATTTAAGTTTGAAAACGTTTTTTCCTCAGCAAAATCTTTAAATGATACTAATTGAAATCCTTTTGGCAGGAATAAGTTTTTCTAAAAAACACATCTTAGATTTTGTTTATTTTGAAACATGTATATTGATAACTATGTGAGGTAATGCATGTTAGCCAAATGTAGTAATTCCACAATGTATATATACTTCAAAACATCATATTGTATATGGTAAATATATATAATTTTATCTGTAGATGTAAAAAATAAAATAAATTCCCATGATATCAAAACCAGACAAGCACATAACAAAAATAGCAAACTACAGGGCAATATCCCTGACGAACATCAACAAACTACTAACAAAGTGAATTCAACAGCACATCAAAAAGATCATCCATTAGGTTAAAGAGAAATTTATCCTAGGGATGCAAAGATGGCTCAACATACGCAAATCAATAAACATTGATTTGCATTATATTACATTAATAGAATGAAGTACAAAAATTATATGATCATCTCCATAGACACAGGAAAAGCATTCAATAAAATTCAACATGACTTCATGGTAAAAATCCTTAACAAATTATATGTAGAACGAATGTATCTCAACACAATAAAGGCCATGTATGACAAACTCAGAGTTAACATAATACTGAACAGGGAAAAGTTAAAAGCTTTTTCTCTAAAATTGGGAAGAAGACAAGGTTGCCTACTTTTACCACTTCTTTTTAATATAGTACTGGAACTCGTAGACAGAGCAGTTAGGCAAGAGAAGAAAATAAACGGCATCAAAATTGAAAAGGAGAAAGTAAAAGTGTTCCTGTTTGCAGATGACATTATCTTCTGTATAGAAAACCCTGCAGACTCCACCAAGAGACTGTTAGAACTAATGAACAAATTCAGTATGGTTGCAGAATACAAAATCATACAAAAATCAGTAGTATTTCTATATACAACAGTAAAATATATGAAAAAGAAATCCCATTTACAATAGCTACAACAAAATAAAATACCCAGGAATAAATTTAACCAAAGAAATGAAGTATCTCTATAATGAAAACTATGAAACATTGATAAAGGAAATTGAAGAATATATTAATAAATGGAAAGATATCCTGTGCTCATGGATTAGAAGAATTAATATTGTTTTTTTTTCACCAGGCACCAGACCCAGA
>NW_026656093.1:0-2887 GCF_009828535.3 Hylobates moloch
TTTTTTTTTGTAGAGATGGGTCTCACTATCTTGACCAGGCTCATCTCAAACTCCTGGGCTCAAGGAATCTTCCCGCCTTGTCCTGGGATTACAGGCCCAAGCCACCACACCCAGCCTGCTCTATTATTTGTTAACAATTTATTCTTAATTCCACTGACTGCCACTCAGTCTTAACGTACAGTAGGGAATTCCTGTACTATGTATTATGAATCAATTTTTTGAACTTTATTTTATTTTAATACTTCATGACTGACACTTGGCTTTTTACCAAGACTCAATTTTCATAGCAAACCTTATCATCAAAAGCCCCCAATTTACAGAATGAGGAGAAGGAATTGGCAGGCAAAAGAAGTTGATTGTGTCATTTAATGCAGAAAAAGCATCCGACAAAATTCAATACTCATTCATAATTAAAAACTCTCAGCAAGTTAGAAATAAACAGGAAGTAGCTTAACTTGATAAAGAATATCTTTAAAAACTTATTTTCATTAATTATAACAAATGTACCACTCTCTTGAGGGATGTTGATACTGATGGAAGCTATACATGTGTGGGGAAAGCAGATATGTGAGCAATTTCTGTACCTTTTACTCAATTTTTCTGTGAGCCCAAAAGTGCTCTAAAAAATAAACTTTATTAAAAAAACTTACAGTTGTTATTCTTAATGGTGAAAGACAGAATCCTTTCCTCTAAGATAGCTAGCAAGGTAAATATCCAGCTGCCAGCACGCCTCTTTAACACAGTACCAGCCCTTGTAGCCACTACATACAATAAGGCAAAAATAAATAAATACATACATACATACATACATACATAAAAAGAGAAAGAAGAAGAAAAGTGATAAAAGGCATACAGATTTAAAAGCAAGAAATAAAAAATGTCTGTATTTGCAAGTGACATGATTTCCTACTTAGTGAGTTCCATGGATAATACAAAAATGAAACACCTAGAATGAAAAAGGTGATTTCTGCAAGTTCACAAGATACAAGATCAACATAAAAGTCAATGTCGTTTTTATGGACAGCAAGTTCTCACCTAACATCATCAACAGGTTTTTGGAAACTGCAAGTTTAAACAAACACTTAAGTGAACCAATTTTTTTCTCATCAAAGTTATAACAAAATGACATTGCAAAAAATGATGCTGTTGGGACATGCTGTAAGTCATTTAGCCTAACATTGCAGTTTCCAAGAACATATCAATGACATTAAGAGAAGATTTATTATAGGAACAATGAACATACAAAAGCCAAGCTTAAAACACGTTTACAGTAAATCCAAAGAAAATTAAAGTATTAAGCATAAACCTAACAAAAATATGCACTATCTGTATGCTGAACAATGCAAATGTGAATGAAAGAAGGAAGTGATTACCTAAACAGAGCTATACCTTCTTCAGAGACTGGAAGACTCAACATAGTAAAAATGTCAACCCTCCCCAAATTGATCTGCAGGCTTAAGGCAATTCTTATCAAAATTCAAGCAAATTATTTTGTAGGCATTGGATAGCTTATTCTAAAATGTATATTAAAAGCACCAAATCCTGGAACATCTAAGACAATATTAAAAGAATAAGGTGAGAGGAATTACTCTATCTGATATTAAGGTTTATAATATGGTGACAATAATCAAGAGTGTCTGGTATTAGCAGAGGGATAGGCACAGAGATCCATGGAACAGAAAATAAAACATAAAAATAGACCCCACAAATATTTTCAACTGATTGTTTCCCAGTTGATTTGTGACAAAAGTGCAAAAGTAATTCAGTGACAGAAGGGCAGCCTTTCAACCACTGGTGCTGGAGCAGTGAGCATCCATAGGCAAGAATAAAACAAAAATCCATCAACTAGACCCTCACATCTTATACAATAATTAACTCAAAATTCATAATAGACATAAATGTAAATTATAAAACAATAAATTTGTTTTTAAAACATAGAAAAATGCTTCAGGATCTAGGATTAGGCAGAGAATTCTTAGATAACATTAAAAGCATAATTCCCAAGAGGAAAAGTTGATAAATTGGACCTCATTAAAGTTAAAAACTTCTGTTCGGCAAAATACCTTGTTAAGAGGATACAAAGACAAACTACAGACTGAAAAAGAAATTTTGCAAGCCACATACATGACAAAGGGCAAGTTTCTAGGACATATAAAGAAAAAAAGGAATTTTTAATACTCAATTGTAAAAAAACAAAGAATCCAGTTAGGAATATTGCCATAAATGTATATGTCACTGAAGAGGATATGTAGATGGCAAATATGCACATAAAAAGATTTAAACTTTATAAACCATTAGGGAAATATGAATTAAATGACAATTTGCTATCACTATATATGTATCAGAATGGTCAAAATAAAAAAGGGATAACGTCAAACAAATGTTGGAAAGGATGTAAAGAAGTTGAATCACTCATGCATTGCTGGTAAAACTGTAGAGTGGTACCGCCACACTGGAAAACCAGTTTAACCGTTTTCTTTAAAAACTAAAAATGGAGTTACGATACAACCCAACAATTCTACTCTTCAGCATTTATCTGAGAGAAGTAGAAATTTATATTTCCACAAAAACATATATATAAATGTCCATAATAGCATTTTATATAGTAGTCAATAATTAGAAACATCCTAGGTATCCCATAATGGATGAATGGTTAAACAAACCGGGATCTATCTATCTATCTACATAATGAAATAAAACTTAGCAATAAAAATAAATGAACTATTGATACTGACAACAACTTGGATGTATCTCCAGGGAATTATGCTGAAGGAAAAAAGAATCTAGTCCCAAGAGGTTGCATATTGCATGATTCAATTTCTGTAATACGTATTAAGTGATAAGATTATAGAAATGGGGAAGTGTTTTTCAGAGGGTATGCACAGAG
>NW_026656093.1:2897-4185 GCF_009828535.3 Hylobates moloch
TGATATTATACTAGAATTACACAAAATATTAATACTGGGAGAAACTGGATGATTTGATAACCATCCAATAATATTTTTGGATAATTCTTTTTTTAGACAGTTTCTCACTCTTATTGTCCAGGCTAGAGTGCAGTGATGCAATCATGGCTCACTGCAGCCTTAATCTCCTGTGCTCAAAGAATTCTCCTGCCTCAGCCTTTTAAGTAGCTGGAATCTCAGGTGTTTCCCACCTTTCCCGTCTAATTTTGTATTTTTTGGAGAGATAGGGTCTCACTATTTTGCACAGCCTGGTCTCGAACTCCTGTGGTCAAATAATCCTTCTGCTTCAGTCTCCCAAAGGGCTGGGATTAAAAGCATGAATCACCATGCTCACCCCTGTATTATTTCTAATAACTGCATGTGCATCTCAGTTATCTCAAAATAAAAAGTACAATAAATATACACAGAAAATGAGTAGCTTCCCAGTGGATTACTGAGATAATCTGAACAATTGTATGCTCTAAACAGGGAAAGTGTTACCGGGGATCCTGTGTTGGTATGGATCTTTCAATCAAGGAGATGAACAGAGCTGGAACTCTGGGCCAGCAATCTTGGTTCTTGAGATAGTAAAGAAATGCAAACTAACACCAAAAGGCCAGCTCAAAGCAAATTCACAGAAGCACAGTAATACACTCTCAGAGGGAGAGTAGGCTCATTTCTTCAAAGTGAAATCTGCCCCTCTTTATAGAGCTCAGGGTCCTTCTATGGAGTTTGTGGGGAGGACTTGAGGCTTTGGCTGTGTTTGAGTGACAAGATGATGTCATTTGATTGGCAGTTTATGGCTATATAACTGAAGTTAAACTGAGTGTGTTTTTACCCATAATTTGTTAAGAAAAGCTCACTCAGTGGGGGCAAAACCACATGGAAATTGTATTATAATGACTGAATAATGAAGATGGGGTAACCCTGGGTAATGGTCTAGGTAAACTGGGCATGTGCCACTGTAGGGGGTTTTTATCCGTGCTCAGTTCTTCCTCCAAAATGTGCTGATCACAGACTTTTCCATAAACTTCATCCATTTGGATGGAGTTAGGAAGGTCTTGGGGCTGAACTGAGGTGGGCCAGTGCTTGTCATCGTGACAGCCCTTCTGCTTTCTTCCCTCACCCCTCCAGCTGCTAATGTCTATTTAACTACCTGACAAAAGTATGCAGCAAAAATACAAAAAATTATACCTCTGTAAATTACACTAGAAATGAAGGCCACTTTGGGCAAAACTCAAAGAAATAAAAAACAGCAGGATACACCTTT
>NW_026656093.1:4195-6184 GCF_009828535.3 Hylobates moloch
GTGTTTACTTTAAATTGACAACTATTTACATGCAATAAAAAGTACTCATTTTAAATGTAAGTTTAATGCATGTTGACAAATGAATTCAACCCTGTGTGATCATTATCATCCTTATGTTACAGAACACTTCCATCACCCTCAGAAGTTATCCTGGTCTCTTTCTCTACCTCCTAACCCCAGGCAACCATTATTTTGCTTTCCATCACTATAGTTTTGCCTGTTCTAGAATTTTAATTAAATAAAAGCATAAAATGTTTATTGTTTTGTGTCTAGCTTCTTTAACTCAGCATAATTTTTTGAAATTTATTTAAACAATTGTGTATATTAGTTTATTTTTATTGGTGAGTAGTATTTCACTTTTATGTAAGCTATATAATTAATATTATATTTTGTTCATTCACTAGTTTGTGGACATTTGTATCATTTGTAGTTTTGAACTATTACAAATATGTGTGTGTATATATATATATATATGACTATTTGTATGTGGTCATATGCTCATATGCTTTCGTTGTTCCTTGGGTAAATACCTAGAAGTGGAATGGCTTGATCTACCGAGGTGCATATGTATTTTGTTTTATAAGAAACTGCCAGACTATTTCACATTTCTACCAACAACATAGGAGATTTCCAGTTGCATTCTTGGTAATACTTCCTTTTTTTAATTTTAGCCATTCTTGTAGGTATGTAGCTGCATAGCATGTGGTTCTAAATTGCATTTTCCTGATGACTAACAATGTTGCAAACCTGTGTATGTGCTTATTAGCCTTCGTGTGTGTGTATGTATGTGTGTGTGTGTGTGAGAGAGAGAGAGAGAGATCAGGTCTCACTATGTTACCCAGGCTGGTCACGCACATCTGGGTTCAAGAGATCCTCCCCTCTCAGCCTACCAAGTAGCTGGGATTACAGGTGGACTGCCACTGTTCCCATTTCATGTGTCTTCTTCTGTGAAATGTCTGCCTGAATTTTTTGCTTATTTTCTAATTGGGTTGTTTTCTTCTTGCTGTGTTTATATATTACGGATAAATCCTTTGTCAGGTACATGTATTGTGAATATTACCTTCTAATCCATGGATTACTTTTACATTTTATTTAACTTTTGCAGATTAGATGTTTTAATTTTAATAAGAGCCAATTTATCACAAATAAATTTAGGCCTATGATGCATGCTAATTCCCTTTTGATTTAATAATAATAAAAGTCAGAACTTATCTCCCTCTGTCTCCATTAATATTAAAACTACTTAAACTTATTAGAGATTCTGTTTTATTTTTAAAAAAAAATTTTCAACAATGTAATACTAACATAAAGATTTATCAATGAGGATTTCAAATATAGAAACCTCTTAGATTTTAGCAAACTGTGCATATTGCACATCTACCAAAGTAAAATAATTAACTACAGGAATTTGTACATTAATCATACTCTTACGAAGAACTTCATCCATGGTTCTCTCTTTGTTCTTGAAATTCTCACAGATCAATAGATCTTACAAGGAAGACGTAACAAAAGGACAGCCCAATAATGATTCTGCTCACTTATACGGGAGAATGTGGGTAAGTTATGTGAAAATACTAAACCATTTTATATAAAGTGCATGAAAATCTATGGACTTTGGTAACCACAGAGAGTCATGGAATCAATCCTTCATGGATGCTGAGGGACAACTATAATTGCTAATTATAGTTTAGCATGCAATATATGCATTTTTGTGAAATCGAATTGAGTTGAATTTATCATGATTTTGATCTTCATGCATCTTATTAAAATGCTTCTTAACCAAAATAGTCTGTGTCAGAGAGTAAAAGAACTGACAGAATAAAATCATAAGTGTTCCTGTTCCTTTAAATCTACTCAGAAGTTTGGAATAAGATAAACAAATCATTGTTTGCAAGTTAATTCTTCTCTTATACGAAAAATTTGGTAGAAAAATTTCAAAAGCACTACTTCAATATAATGAAGAAAACAGCTTTTCCAATCCTTAATAAC
>NW_026656094.1:0-6181 GCF_009828535.3 Hylobates moloch
AGGACCACAAGGTGGGCCAGGCAGGCAGTTGGAGATGGAGGGACTCACAGAGGCACCAGGGGCTGTGACTGCTGGTCCTGTGTCTTTCCATGACCCAATGCTGCTGCTCAATTCACACTTAAGAAAGTCTATACTTCTGCCCCATAAAGCAGGCAGCCTCACAATCTCTGAGTCCTCAGATTGCCATGCATCTGTCTTGTAAAACACACACCTGCCATGGGCTTTTAAGGACTTGGGTGGGCTGAGAGGTGGGAAATGCCAACTCTGATTAAAAAATGCCTTTGGAGGAATCAAAGGTGCCACACAGGGCAATCTTCTCTCTGTTTTCTGCACAGTGGAGACTCCCAAGCCCTCCATATCCAGCAGCAACTTAAACCCCAGCGAGGCCACAGAGTCTGTCAGATTAACCTGTGATCCTGAGACTCCAGACGCAAGCTACCGGTGGTGGATGAATGGTCAGAGCCTCCCTATGACTTACAGGTTGCAGCTGTCCAGAAGTAACAGGACCCTCTTTATATTTGGTGTCACAAGGGATATTGCAGGACCCTATGAATGTGAAATACGGAACCCAGTGAGCGCCAGCCGCAGTGACCCAGTCACCCTGAATGTCCTCTGTGAGTATCTTCTGTTCCTCTGGGAGCCAGGCTGCCATCCCAAATACACATGGTCAGAGGCCAGGCCTCTTAGTCCCTCTCAGGTCCAACTACAGAGACCTTTACCCTTGGACATCAAAGCTGGCCATGACTTTCTGCCCCAGGCAAACCAGAGTAGGCCTAGGCTTGATCAACAATAGGAGAAAAGAGGCTGCTCCTGTCATGGGAGACTCAGGCTCCACAGCTTGTGATGGGAGAAACAGGTGAATGTCTCAGGCTCCAGATAAGTGAACACAGCGGAGATTTGGCTGGGACTTCAGTGTTGCGACTTGGCTCTCAGGGTCACTGTGGCCCTTCCACAGACCAGGATTTTCCCTTCCCTCTGACAATATCACCTCTGACTTTATTCTCTTTGCTCCAGATGGCCTGGATGCCCCCACCATTTCTTCCTCATACACCTATTACCATACAGGGGAAGTCCCCTAGCTATCCTGCCTCACAGACTCTCACCCACTGGCAGAGCATTCTTGGCTGATTGATGGGAAGTTCCAGCAATCAGCACAAGTGTTCTTTATCCCCCAAATCACTAAAACATACAGAGGGGTCTATGTCTGTTTCATCCATAAATCAGCCACTGGTAGAACAAATCTCATAATCAACAGGATCTTAGTCCCTGGTAAGTGGATCCCTGGAGCCTTGGCAATATGTTTTCCAGTGCAGTCTATCTACCTATCAGGGAAGAGCCACTGCCCTCTACAAAGGGAGAGGGAAAATCAAAAACCCAGGACAGGGAATATGTTTCTGCTCCAAAACCACCAGCTTTTGCCTTTCCCCTTCACTCTTTCTAGATCATTCTTTAGACTATACACTAACAATGAACAATCTCAAAGGAAATTAAGGAAAGAATTTCAATTCACATTAACATTAAAAGGAATAAAATATTTTGGAATAAGTTTAACCAAAAAGGTCAAATGATTTTCCCTGAAAACTACAAAACATTGCTGAAAGAAATTAAAGACGATATCAATACATGGAAAGACATTTCATTTTCATGGATTGGAAGAGTCAATATTGTCAGAAAGACAATAATACCCAAAGTGAGTTGCAGATTCAGTGCAACTCCTGCCAGAATCCCAGTAATTTTTTTTGCAGAATTAGAAAACTCTGTCCTAAATCTGACCTGACAGGCTCTTATTAATGACTGCCACAAGAGAAACACTGAGAAAAAGATGTGACCATGAAAAGGTGGAAAGTTCTGATGACATAGAAAATAGCAATCAGCCTTTCTCACATCCCAAAGCCTTCAAAAATATACCAGTGCAGCATGGCCAGTACGGAATTGACCGAAAACTAATCACCAAGCAAGAAACGTGGTGAAAGAAAAAAAAAGAGCAAGAATATATTTGGCTTATCACCTCCCACTATTGCCTACTAATCTGATGCTGAAAAGAAATGCTCACTGAAGCATTTTAGATTTTGAATCATTCAGATTTGGGATGCTAAACCAGTAACTATATCACAAATATTTCAGAATCAAAAAATGTCAGAAATCCAAAACAGTTTTTGTCCTAAGTCTTATGCAGAAGAAATACTCAATCTGTGTGAACTATAGGCATCAAGCTGTACAGCAGATCTCTAGAACCTCCCCACCTTGCATAACTGAAACTGCACAGCCATGAACAACTTCTGATTCTCCCCACTCCCAGCTCCTGACAACCAGCAGTCTCTTCTCATATTCACTCTGGAATCCACTTACATGACGTCCCTAGAGTAGCCGAACCCGTGGAATCAGAGAGTAGAATGTCCAATGAAAGAAAATATTTGCAAAACTTCTCTCCAAATTTGTCTCATATCCATCAAACACACATGGTCCATTAGGACCAGATTTCCAGCAGTTCACTCCCACCCTTTCCACTAGTCAGTTCTGCATTTGTAAATGTCCACATGCATTTCTGGAAAGATTCACATGGTCCTCACCTGCTCTCTGCAGAAGGAGAGGAAACCTAAACAACCCAGGACAGGGAATATGGTTCTGCTCCAAAGCCACCAGCTCTTGCCTGTCCCCTTCACTCTTTCTAGATCATTCCTTGCACTCTGCTCTATCTTTAGAGGTCACTGGTACAAGTAAGTCATCATGAAACACTTGCAAAAAACTGCCCCACCTTGTGCCTCCACTGCCTGATGACTGAACTGACCTCCAGGCTTGACTCTGGTCTCCCCTGTGTTATTTCTGCTGAAACATCCAGTCCCAGGCCAGGCTGCTCAGTATCTTCAGGGTTTCAGGACAATGGGAAGTCCCATTATTACTCATCTCTAAAATGTCCTTGGAAATGGAAGCTGCAGAGAAATCACATCTAGGGGGGAAAAGTAGGATGGAATTTGGAAAGGGCCCAGAAGTTGCACATTCCAGGTAAGGAACCCAAGGTGAGAAAGCCAGTCAACTGATGAAGGAGGGACTGGGAGGGGTACCAGGGGCTGTGACTCCCACTGACGTGTCTGTCCATGACCCAACACTGCTGCTCAATTGACACTTGAGAAAGTCTGTGCTTCCCTAAGACAGAGCAGGCTACCTCACAGTCTTTGAGCCCTTAGATAATCATGGATCTGTCTTGTGACACACGCACCAGCTATTGGCTTTCAAGGACTTGGGTGGGCTGAGAGGTAGGAGATGCCACTCTGATTGAAGGATGCCTATGGAGGAATCAAAGGTGCCACACAGGACAATCTTCTCTCTGTTATCCACACAGTGAAGCCGCACAAGCCCTACATCACCATCAACAACTTAAACCCCAGGGAGAATAAGGATGTCTTAGCCTTCACCTGTGAACCTCAGAGTGAGAACTACACCTACAGGTGGTGGCTAAGTGGTCAAAGCCTCCCGGTCAGTCCCAGGGTAAAGCGACCCATTGAAAATAGCATCCGCATTCTACCCAGTGTCACGAGAAATGAAACAGGACCCTATCAACGTGAAATACGGGACCGATATGGTGGCTTCCGCAGTGACCCAATCACCATGAATGTCCTCTGGGAGTATCTTTTGTTCCTCTGTGGGCCAGGACACAAGCTTAAATCCAAACGACCAGAAGCCAGGCCTCTCAGTCTCCCACCGGTCCAAGTGTAGACAATTTTGCTTCTGGACATCCGAGCTGGCCATTACTCCCTGCCCTGGGAAAACGTGGGTAGTCACAGCCTTAACCAAGAATATAAAGGGAGGGGACGCTCTTGTCATGGGAGACTTGGGGCCCACAGCTTGTGATGGGAGAAACAGGTGAATACCTCAGGCTTCAGCTCAGTGAACATAGAAGGGGTTTGGCTGGGACTTGAGGGTGTGTCTTGGCTCAGAGGGTCACTGTGTCCCTTTAAGAGACCAGGAACATCCCCTTCCCTCGGATGACATCACCTGTGGCTTTATTCTCTTTGCTCCAGATGGTCCAGACATCCCCAGCATTCATCCTTCACTCGACCATTACCATATAGGAGAACACCTCCACTTGTCCTGCTTTGCGGACTCTAACCCACCGGCGGAGTATTCTTGGACAATTAATGGGAAGTTTCAGCAATCAGGACAGAATCTCTTTATCCCCAAAGTTACTATAAAGCATAGCGGGCTCTATGTTTGCTCTGTTCGTAACTCAGCCACTGGCGGGAGAAATTCCATATCCATGAGAGTCAAAGTCACTGGTAAGTGGATCCCAGCATCCTTGGCAATAGGGTTTTAGGTGGAGTCTATCTGGCTTTCAGAGAAGAGTCAGGAAAACATTTTTATTCCCAGCCTGTGTCCCATGGGCACAAGCAAATCCGAAATTCTCCTCCTGAACCCTCCCAATTTGTCTCTACAGACTCTTCTCCTTGTTTTTCTGTTTTCTCATGGCTGACCTTGTGTCTGGCCTGAGAAAGGTTGGGAGGGGGCTTTATCAGCCCTGAGCCCTATGTGGTAGAAGAGGCTTCACAGAGGGACAAGAAGGAGAGTCCTCAAGATCAAGTTGCTTCTCGCTGTCACCAACACATCCCCTTCTGCCACGTCTTTGTTTGCTTGTACCTATTCCATGAGCTACAAGGAACATCTGAGGCATTGAAACAAGCTCACGCTTTTCCCACAAATGAGAGGAGGAAGCCCCTTGGGTGAGGGAGGAGCAGCTCAGACTCTGCTTCCTGCTCTGCTCCGGGCTCCTCTGGTGACTGGCCATGCCTGACTCCACCTGGGGGTGACCAACATGTTTACAGAAAGAGCCCTGGTGGCCTGTCCTGAATTTGGCTAAATCGAGCTGCCAGTTGAAGACAAGCCTCCCCCGGGCCAGGCTGCAGGGAAATAAGAAGAGAGGGAGCCTCAAGGCAGACTCCTGAGCTGCGTCCTGGCTCAGAAGTCACCGGCTGTATGAGGCTGTGGGCACAGCACGTAGGACACAGTACGGAGGACAGTGACTGATGCAGAGCTAGAGAAATAGGGAGATTCACCCCTGGTGCTCTGCATGGCAGGAAAGGGGCAGTGCCAAAAAGTGTGTAATTATAGAGAGGGTAAGACTACCAGACACTTTATATATATCTAATATAAGACTAACCATTAACTATTTCTAAGTGTGCAATTTAGTGTTGTGTAACCATCACACTATCCATTTCCAGAACTTTTTCCTCTTACCATATTAAACCTCTGTACCCAATAAACAGTATCTCTCACTCCTTCTCCCACTAACCCTTAGCACCCACCATTCTACTTTCTGTCTCTATGTAGCTGGTTATTCTAACTATCTTTTATAAATGGAATTTTATAATAATTATCCTTTTGTGTCTGGCTTATTTCAGTTAGCATAATATCTTCAAGGTTCATCCATTTTGAAGGAGGTGTTGGAATTTTATTCCTTGTTAAAGTTGAATAACATTTCAATGTAAAGATACACCTCATTTCCCTATCCACATATCTTTCAATGGACTTTTCAGTTGTTTCCATTTTTTGGCTATTGTGAGTAATGCTTCTCTGAACATCAGCGTACAAATATTTGATCAAATTTCTTTCAATTCTATGGGGAGTATGTCCAGAAGTGGAATTGCTGGATCAAATGATAATTTATTGTTTAATTTTTTGACAAACAGAGACACCACTTTTTCCAGTGGCTATAACATTTCCCATTCCCATCAGCAATGCACTAGAGCTCCAATTTTTCCATCTACTTGAAAACACCTGTTGTTTTGTGTTGCTGTCGTTGTTGTTTATCAAAGCCATCCTAAAGTGTGTGAGGTGGTATAACACTGTGGTTTTGATTTGCATATCTCTAAGTATTCATGATCCTGAGGAACTTTGCGTGGGCTTATTGGATATTTTGTATATCTTCCTTGGAGAAAACTCTATTTTAATCCTTTGTTCATTTTTTAATTGGGTTTTTGGAGGTTTGCTGTTGTTGACTTGTAGCTTTTCATGTATTGTGGAAATTAATTTCTTATCACACATATAATTTGCAAATATTTTTATCATTGCATGGGTTGCCTTTTTACTTTCTTGATAATGTTCTTTGATATATAAAAGGTTTTGATTTTTATGAAGTCCAGTTTATCCATTTTGTTGTTACAACCAAGAAATCATTGTGAAATCCAGT
>NW_026656095.1:0-6180 GCF_009828535.3 Hylobates moloch
CCACTAGTCAGTGCCCTAGTGGGGACTCTGTGTGGGGTCTTGCTCCCCACATTTCCATTCTGCACTACCCTAATAGAGGTTCTCCATGACGGCCCTGCCCCTGCAGCATATCTCTGCCTGGACGTCCAGGCATTTACATTCATCCTCTGAAATCTAGGGAGAGGTTCCCATACCTCAATTCTTGACATCTGTACACCTGCAGGCCCAACACCACGTGGCAGCCACCAAGGCTTGGGGCTTGCACCCTCTGAAGCAATAGCCTGAGCTGTATGTTGGCCCCTTTAAGCCACAGCTGGAGTAATTGGGACACAGGGCAACAAGTCTGGAGACTGCACAAAGCAGCAAGGCCCTGCCTGGGGCAGGAAATCATTTTTTCCTCCCAGGTCTTCCAGCTTGTGATGGGAGGGGCTGCTCTGAAGACCTCTGACATGGCCTGGAGACATTTTCCCCATTGTTTTGGTGATTAATATTTGGTTCCTCATTACTTATGCAAATGTCTGCATAAGTTATGTTTGAATTTCTCCTCAAATAATGGGTTTTTCTTTTCTATTGTATTGTCAGGCTGCAAATTTTCTGAACTTTTATGCTCTGCTTCCCTTTTAAACATATGTTCCAATTCCAAACCCTATCTTTGTGAATATGTAAAACTGAATGCTTTTAACAGCACCCAAGTCGTATCTTGAATAGTGTGCTGCCTAGAAATTTCTTCTGCCAGATGCCCTAAATTATCTCTCTCAAGTTCAAAGTTTCACAAATCTCTTGGGCAGGAACAAAATGCCACCAGTCTCTTTGCTAAAACATAGTAAGACTCCCCTTTGCTTCAGTTGCCAACAAGTTCCTCATCTCCATCTGAGGCCACCTCAGCCTGGTCTTTATTTTCCATATCACTATCAGCATTTTAGTCAAAGCCATTCAACAAGTCTCTAGGAAGTTCCAAACTTTCCCATATCTTCCTCTTTTCTGAGCTGTACAAACTGTTTCAACCTCTGCCTGTTACACAGTTCCAAAATCACTTCCACATGTTCAGATCTCTTTACAGCAGCACCACACTCTACCAGTGCCAATTTACTGTAATAGTCTGTTCTCACGCTGCTATTAAAGACATACCTGAGACTGGGTGATTTAAAAAGGAAAGAGGCTTAATTGACTCACAATTCCACATGGCTGGGGAGGCCTCACAATCATGGCAGAGGGCAATGAGGAGAAAAGTCACGTCTTATATGGTGGCAGGTAAGAGAACTTGTGTAAGGGAACTCCCCTTTATAAAATCATCAGATCTTGTGAGACTTACTATCATGAGTACAGCATGGGAAAGTCCCATCCCCATGATTGAATTACCTACCAATGGGTCCCTCCTACAACAAATGGGAATTATGGCATTATAATTCAAGATGAGATTTGGATAGGGACACAGCCAAACAATATTAAGCAGATAGAGATGCCATCAATTTTATTGGTCTAAAAGACACTTATTAAATATTTACATGTAACAGTGAAAAATTAGAAATTATCTGAATTACCAATAATAGTAGAATATTATGCCACATTTGTTAGTAGACTACTATATAACATTATAAACAACGTACAATTAAAGTTATTTAATGGAATAATGCATGTGTATGAATTAATTTGGGTTATAGAGAGAAGAATACAAAACTATAACCCAATGTTATTAAACAGAAATAGTGGTGCCTGATAAAATTTGTATGAAAAATAATTGAAAAGAATATATCAATACCTCTCTCAGCATCACAAACCTATGCTCATTTAATATTTATCTTTATAAATGTTTTTCTATTTTCCAAATTTTTAAAATGAGCTTTTATTATTATAATCAGAAAAAAACAGGGGCTTCTCTCTTAGGCTTTCTTAAATTATATATTAATGTTGAATTTTCATTGAACTCCCCATTCTACTTCTCTTCTTTATTAATTCAATAGTTGATTTGTTTCTTTACAGAAAGTAAATTTCCATTTCCTGAAAATTGAAGCCATTTATCACCCTGCATCAGATTTCATAGTTTGAATTTAGTTCAGATGAAATTTGTCTTTTAAGAGACAAAGAATACAATTTTTTTTGTTCTTAATCCTTTGAATGAAAAGCATAACTAAATATTTAAAGATGGTCCTGTCAAACCACATCAAAATGGAAATCTAGTTTTATTACAAACATCCTCAGATGTAACAGTTCATTTAGGTGAGATCTAAACAACCTATCTTAACTGACAAATATTGATGAAATGGTCTACAAAACTACACCTAAACTCACAGACATAAAGGTAAAAAATATTCTTTCTTTGCCTACTAGGAGCAATCTTGTTTTTCTTTTTTTTTCCTTTTCCTTTATTCTCTCCTCTTCTCTTCGTTAACTTTATAAAGGAAACATTTATCCATCTCCTCCATTTGATATTTTGAAAAAAAAACTTTGATTACCAGGACTCTATTGGGTTATTAAATCCTGTCAATAATTTAAGGTTATTATAGTATTTTATCTTTTTTTTGGTATGACACTGACTTGCTATTCTCTGAATACACTGTGCACATTAATACCTTCATGCTTTTGCACGTGCTATTTCTCATGCAGGATATTTTTCTGCTCTTTTCTCTTGCAGGTGAAAACATATTTGCCCTTTAGCACAACATTTAAATATAAGTAATACTTTCCCTGTGAAAATTTTCAGTCATTAATTGATTTTTGTTCCTTGCTCACTTTACATATACTTTTATGACTTTGGATTCTTTCTGTATCAAATGAGAGAAAATCCAACCCTGGTTTGAGTGAAAGAAAAAAGGTGGATGATTGTTATTTTCAGACACAGCTTAAATCAGGGACTCAACGTCGCCCAGGCCAAGTAAAATTGCTTACCTCTGTATTGAATTTACTGTAGTGTGGTTCTTTCCAGTGGTGGTCAACTGGAACTTCAGGCTTCTATGATTTTGGTAGTACCTGAAGAAGGCACAGGAATTTTTTAAAGACTGACTTGGCCCTAGAGTCTTGAGCAAATCACTTTTTTTGGGTCTAGATGAGCATGGTCTAGATAACTGACCTATCTCTAAAGCAATCACTGTGTTTCTAGTGATTAAATACATTGATAGGTGGGGCCTGAAAATGCTAGAAGGAAGCAATGATGTGAAAATTGGAAGGCAGAAAAGGGGAGAAGATTTTTCTTTTCATGGGATGATGGGATTTTCCTTTAGTATTAGAGTTGAACTAGGCATGTAGGAATCTACAAGACGTTCTTGTTCTGATTATAAGTAAATCATTTAAATCAAGAATTCTACAAATAAAACTCCAAAATAACAATTAAATATATGCTTCTTCACTATGCAGTATAGTAATAATCTAAAATATTTCTATAGATTAATTTTTAGGTTAAGAAGTTTAAGACTTAAATAAAATATATAGGAGGTTATTGTTTGGAACTGAGCTCCTGCACTAGGCCTCAACAAACCAGACCAAGCCAAAATTATGTCACTCATGCTCAGTTTCATGTAATCAAACTTAAGTTTCAAACAGGTGAGTTAAATTAAAAATAAAGAACTAGAGATTCACAACAACTAATCAGAAGAGGCCCAATCAACCTGAGTCATCATGACAAGGAAGTCCCCTCTGCTTTAACCCTGTAAGGACAGTAATGTTAAAGTGACTAATCTACTTTTTGTTCCTTGTTTCTGCTTTCTTCAGCTTTTTCTGATAATAAAGCTTATCTCTTTCACTTAAATCATCAGAGTGATTTTTATCTTATAGATGGGATTTTATTAAATTAATGAATCACTAATAAAAGGTCTTGAAACACAACTCGTTGAAATTTTGCTTTTTGACATGACAGAAGGAAAAATATACATTAGGGAAGATAAGACACACGTGATATATTTGGTGAAAATAAGAAACTTTCACACTATTTTTCAGGTATTACATAAGAATAGTTTCATCTTTGCAATCATGGTACTATCCTGTGAACCGTAAAATTAAATGTATTTATACTTTCCTTCTTCTACAAATATTGTATGACTTCAAGTCATAAAACCAGAATATATGTATTGGCAAACACCGGGAGGCTTTTTTTTAATCATCAAACTGGAGTTTTGTAGATCAATAACTTTGCAACACAGGATTTACAATTGCTTCCAAAGAAAGCCAGAAATCGAACAGTGATGCAGTGCCATAAAGTAGACAGTACTATAAGGTCGCACGTGAAGGATTGCAGTCCTAGAAATCTTCCATAAATAAAAACTCCTGGCTACTTAAGTTACAATTAAAGGGTCACTTAACCAACCATCAAGGAGAGTTGACCTCTAAATCTGTAGGTCTGACACGCTGAGACATTTTTCCATCACATAACTGATGTTAACAATTTGGAAGCCTGCCTGATACAGTAGCCTCAGATCTGTTACTTCTGTTATGGCCATTCAGTTAGCTGTAATACCACCTGTTCCACCAGCAGCAAATCATGATTTTACATTGGAGATGCTGATCCAATAAAATAAGGAAAATCCTCATGGCAGACCATCAAGTAGAATTTTCTGGGGTTCAGAATAGTGCTGCTTTTTTTAAGCCAAAATATTTCAAATTTTCAAATGACAAACAGTTTATTTTAGTTATAAAATTAAAATAACTATTGTATAATATTTTTAAAATAAACAAAACTTTGAAGAAAATATCAATCACCCCTTATCTTACCATCTAGAGATAACTTGTTGAGTCAGCAATATATATTTCCTGCCAGTCATTTATCTATGCCTGTGTGTGGAAATAATGATAATGATGATTATAACAATAGCAGCTATGTATGTAAACCCTAAGTACACCAGAGACTTCATTTTAAATGCTTTAAATGGATTATAATATTTAATCCTCAAACAACCCAAATAGCCCTTACAGTAATCTCAATTTTACACAGGAAAAAGAAGCTTAGGCAAAGAAAATAAATTCACCAAGATCAGATTTTAAGTTTTGAAGGCCAGATTCAAACTAAAATCTGACCCTAAGCCCTTGAGCTTAACCTCTGTACTATACTTTCTCATTAAAGACATACTCAAAATAATGTTCAATAAGTTTGATTAAAAATTTTATGACAAATGTATTGAGATATAATTCACACATCTGAAATTTCACCCTTTTAAAGTGTACAATTCAGTGGCTTTGATATATTCACAGATTTACGTTACTATTAGCACTAATTTCAGAGTATTTTTATTACCCCTCAAAATATCACATACCCATTATCTGTTGCTCCACATTTCTCTTTTCCATCAAGACCTGACTATGAATAATTTACATAGTATATCTATGGATTTGGCTATGCTGGATATTTTACATAATTGGAATTATGCAACAAACGGCCTTTTGAATCTTACTCATTTCACTTTGCATAACGTTTTCAAAGTTCATGTGGTACTGTGCATCAGTACTTCGTTTCTTTTGTTCTTGTTTTGTTTTATTGTGGTAAAATGCACAAAACATAAAATTTACTATTTCAGCCATTTTAGAGTGTAAACTTTAGTGGCTTTTTGTGCATTCTCAGTAGTGTGTAATCATCACTATCTGGTTCCAATTTTTTTCATTACCTCTGATACTATGATATATTTAAGAAATATATGTATGTGTGATGGTTAATACTGAGTGTCAACTCGATTGTATTGAAGGTTACAAAGTATTGTTCCTGGGTTTGTCTGTGAAGGTGTTGCAAAAGGAGATTAACATTTGAGTCAGTAGGCTGGGAAATGCAGATTCTTTTTTCTTTTTTTTTTTTTTTGAGACGGAGTTTCACTCTTGTTGCCCAGGCTGGAGTGAAATGGCACGATTTCGGCTCACAGCAACCTCCACCTCCCAGTTTCAAGCAATTCTCCTACCTCAGTCTCCTGAGTAGCTGGGATTACAGCCATGCACCACCATGCCCATCTAATTTTGTATTTTTAGTAGAGATGGGGTTTCTCCATGTTGGACAGGCTGATCTCGAACTCCCGACCTCAGGTGATCCACCTGCCTCGGCCTCCCAAAGTGCTGGGATTACAGGCGTGAGCCACCACGCCTGGCCCATACCCACTCTTACTCTGGGTGGACAGAGTCTAATCAGCTGCCAGCATCTGGTTGGGCACAGTCTAATCAGCTGTTAGCACAGCTAGAATATTAGCAGGCAGAAAAATGTAAAAAGAGAGACTGGCCTAGCCTTCCAGCCTA